>NW_017685381.1:0-6862 GCF_001879085.1 Nicotiana attenuata | reverse complement strand
AGGAGTTACTACACTACCTAAAAATAAAAAATCTTTTTGGTCTTTTCTCTAGACTTACTTCCCTCAAGAAAATCGTCTAAAAGATCCCTCATCAGGAAGAGTTTCCATATCCCTTTTTTTTGTGTTTTAGATTTTTACGTCGACTTAGTCCCTCAAGAACCCCGTCGAAAGAGATCCGTCGTCGGGACAAGTCAACTTACCTACTTTAAACTTACCTAAATTAACTATCACTCAAACCACAAAAAAAAAAAAACAATCAAGAAGAAGAAAACATCAAACAATCAATTTGTTACATGTACATACACACATTGAAGTATCCCCCTCCCCACACTTAAAAGGTAGCCATGTCCTCATGGCATCAAAATTAAGGAACAGTGAGGTAAAGGAACTTCCCTGAAAGATCACTCCCGATCGGAGAGGGTGTCTGGGTTCAAATTGCACGCACGACCCAGAGCTCTCAGCCAGCCTAAGATTTTCTTCTCCGATTTCACCTGCCGGTCAGCCACCGCATCAACACGGGTACCCAAGTTAGTGACCGAGGTACGCAACCCAGCCACCTCCTGCTCCAAAGCGGTGAACCAAGAAACCCGAGCAGCTCCAGAAGTTGTTGCAGTCCCAGATGGTGCTGTAGCTGCTGCAATTTGCTCATGGGCCTGTGGCTCAGCCCCCACGTCCTCCTGCTCAGCTTCCTCTTCCTCAGAGTCATCAGAGTCACTACTATCCTCACCACCTGCTACCGCCGGCTCCTTACCAGTGGTTACTTTGTCTCCCCGGAACTTGCGGTCTTTTGGCACTATCCCGTCCACAGCCAGATTTTCTGGCACCCTAGCTTCCCTGCAAAGTTTAGTAACCAATGTAGGGAAAAAGAACCCATACCTTTTTATTGGAAAACGGGTGAACATCTCCTCATATATCACTTTGGCCACGTCGAAGTTTTGACCATCGATGAAGCACCAAATCAAAGCCGCTCGATGGGCATTCACCTCCGTAGTGTTGGAGGACGGGATCACACGGTTGTTGATAAGATACAACCAGCACTTCTCTTCAACGGTTAGTGCCGAGGAGTGAAACTTCTTACCATACTTCATCCAGACAACTTCCTTTCCGGGTGCACATATTGTTTCAAAGAACATCACCCACTGTGTGTATTTTCTGCCATACATCTCATAAAAGTCTTTATACGGATCCACATGAGGGGGCAGCTAGTACATCGTCCGTATAGCCTCAACAGAGGCATCCACCCGTTTCCTGCGCACAGTGACTATGCCATTGACATGCTCTTTCACATTGGCGTAAATCTCTCTAACAACCATCACATTGCCCTCGCCCGGCTCGTCAATGAATGTTTGTAACCCCGCCTCACCAGCTCAGTATACATGTGAGGGAAACCCAGCTGGACCGATCCTATATCAATTCCCCTTTTTGGTATCGGCTTTTTAGGGGCTTTATCCGTAAAGCGATCCTGGGCCTTGGCAGAGACAAACCTGCTACTATCAAAGGGGCGAGTAGGGGCTGACCCGCGCGCCCTGGACGAGCCAGCTTGGCTGCTCGAAGAGGCACCTGTGGTGCGGGGTTTTCGAGATGGAGCCATAGTACCTGGAAAACGGGAGAACATTAGCACAGCGCAACACAAAATTGTGACGCAATGCGGTTACTCAGACTTCACACGCATAAGTTGTCACAACTACACAATTACGTTCATTGAGGCCTTTACACAAATACCTTATGGGCGTTACACATTTACACCCCATTTCACACATGTTCCAACCTTAATACCACTACAATATCCTCCAAAATCACATACTAAGGGAAACTACGCTCCACCAATCTTACCACCCACAACACTACAACATATGTTACCAATCCGACTAATCAAAAAAAAAAAAAGAAAAACAACTACTTAAATGCAAAACTAAAATCACACAAAATTCTGAAAAAAAATAATAAAAGAAAAAGGAAAAATGGAACAAGGAACTCATACCTGTAGTGATAAATTGTGGGGAGAAGAGAAGAAAAGTAGAGGGGAATGTGGCTTGAGACTTGGGAAAGTGAGGTTGGGAATTTTTGAAGAGGAGGGGAGTTCTTTGAAGAAGAAGGGGGGTTTAGGGTTGGGGAGGGCGTTTGAATTTGTTTGTATCGGTGGGGGGGATTTGGGATTGAAGAGGGGGGGGGGTTATTAGATTTGGGGGAGGGGGTAATTTAGACTAAAGTAAAAGAAGTTAACATAAAAAAAAATTAAAATAACAAAACAAAACACATTAGATTTTGGGCGGGACTAGCGCGGTACGAGCGCGGCCGCGCTAGTCCAGGCAGAACACTAGGCGATATGCGCGGCCGGTAGCGCGATCGCGCTAGTAGCACGTTCAGTAGCGCGGTCGCGCTAGTATTTTTGAGCTGAGGCAGAACACTTGCCCATATGCGTGGCCACTAGCGCGGCCTGTAGCGCGGGCGCGCTCCTGAGCACAATTTTTTTCACATTTTTCACCTGTTCTAACCACTTTCGATGGCCTTATCACCCGCCCATTGTCACGTGCATTGGTTAGTACTTCCCAAAACTCACAATTAACAACTACTACTATCGTTGGGTGGCCTCCCAACTAGCGCCTTAGTTAATGTCGTGGCACGACGATTACAACAATTTAATGGGTTGCCTCCCATGCAACGCCTGATTTAATATCGCGGCACGATGCAGACAAGCGCATTTAAGGCTCGCTCAACCTTTGAGGTTCCGTTAGGTGGATCTCTGACACTTTCTTTGGTTCATTCATGCCTACATATAGCTTCAATCTCTGCCCATTGACTCTAAACGTGTGAGAGTCTTTCTCTGAGGCAATCTCTTCGGCCCCTGAAGGGAATACTTCGACCACTCGAAATGGACCAAACCATCGTGACTTAAGCTTACCCGGGAATAGCCTTAATCTTGAATTATAGAGCAATACCCTTGTCCCTAGGGCTGAAATGTCGCTCAACAATGTTCTGGTCGTGCAATCTCTTCATTCTTTCCTTGTACAAACTTGTGCTCTCAAAAGCCAGATATCGGAACTCGTCAAGCTCATACAATTCAGTGATTCTCATTGTGCCCGCAGCCTCAATGTTTAGGTTTAGCTATTTCAGTGCCCACCAAGCTTTATGTTCAAGTTCCACTGGTAAGTGGCAGGCCTTCCCGAACACCAACTTATATGGTGACATACCAATTGGTGTTTTAAAGCAGTTCTATAAGCCCAGAGTGCATCATCTAACTTTTTCGCCAATCAGTTTTTGTGGCATTTAGTCTTGGTCAATACATTCTTTATCTCTCTATTAGACACTTCCACCTGTTCACTGGTCTGCAGGTGATAAGGTGTTTCCACCTTGTGGTGTACATCATACTCCGCTAGCAACTTCTCGAAGGCTCGATTACAAAAGTGGGTGCCTCCATCACTGATAATCGCTCTCGGGGTCGCAAAACGGGTGAATATGTTCTTCTTCAAAAATCCCACCACTCTTCTTGCATCATTAGTGGGCAATGCTGCAGCTTCTACCCATTTGGAAACGTAATCCACAGCAACAAGTATGTACTTATTGCCAAAGGAGCTGACGAAGGGTCCCATGAAGTCAATCCCCCAGACATCAAACACTTCCACCTCTTGAATCGGGTTCATGGGCATCTCACGGCGACGGGAAATGTTCCCGGTTCGCTGACATTCATTGCAACCCTTCACCCATTGGTGTGCATCTTTAAACACTATTGGCCAAAAGAAACCGGCCTCTAGCACTTTCGCGGCTGTCCTGACTCCTCCAAAATGCCCTCCATACGCCGATGCATGACATGCCTGCAAAACAGAAGATTGTTCTATCTCGAGGACGCACCTCCGGATCATATTGTCAGGATATATTCGAAACAGGTAAGGTTCATCCCAATAATACATGCGACAGTCACGATAAAACATTTTCTTTTGTACAAAGGAAAGGTCATAGGGAACTATACCGTTGGCCAGGTAATTTGCAAAGTTTGCATACCATGGCACTTCCTCAAGACTAGTAGCGAGCAATTGCTCGTCTGGAAAGGTTTCCAGAATATCCTCAACCTCAACTGAGTTTTCAGCTCCCTCAAGTCATGATAGATGGTCAGCGACTTGGTTTTCTGTGCCCTTACAGTCACGCATTTCGAGGTCAAACTCTTGTAGTAACAGCACCCAACGAATTAGGCGCGGTTTAGACTCCTTCTTCTCAATCAAGTACCTGAGAGCTGCATGATCAGTGTATACAATTACCTTAGAGCCGATCATATACGATCTGAATTTGTCGAAAGCAAACACCACAGCCAACATCTCCTTCTCAGTCACAGTGTAGTTCAACTGGGCTCCACTGAGCGTTCTACTGACATAGTAGATTGGATGCATTAGCTTGTCTTTCCGCTGTCCCAGCACTACCCCCACTGCATAGTCACTGGCATTACACATGAGTTCGAATGGTTGCTCCCAGTCGGGGGCAACAATGATGGCTGTTGTGACCAGCCTCTTTTTCAGCTCCTCGAATGCTACCCTACAATCATCAGAAAACAATAAGTGGTGATCTTTTTCTACAACTTACAAAGAGGGTTGGCAATTTTTGAAAAGTCTCTTATGAATCTCCGGTAAAAACCGGCATGCCCAAGGAAGCTCCTAATTGCCTTTACTAAAGTTGGAGGTGGCGGCTTTGCTATCACGTCAACTTTAGCGTGATCCTCCTCGATTCCTTTACTTGACAACCGGTGCCCCAAGACCATGCCCTCTTGTACCATGAAATGGCACTTCTCCCAATTAATAACTAGGTTAGTCTCAATACACCGTTTCAGCACACGATTCAGATTTATAAGGCATTCATCGAGTGAGTTCCCCACCACTGAGAAATCATCCATGAATACCTCCATTATGTCCTCTACCATGTCAGTGAATATGGCCATCATGCACCTTTGGAATGTGGCGGGTGCATTGCATAGGCCAAATGGCATCCTCCGAAAGGCATAAATGCCATATAGGCAAGTGAAGGAGGTCTTTTCCATGTTCTCAGGTGCAATGGAGATTTGATTTTACCCTGAGTACCCATCCAGAAAACAGAAGTGAGACCTCCCTGCCAATCTGTCTAGCATCTGATAAATGAAGGGAAGTGGGAAGTGGTCTTTCCGGGTGGCCAGGTTTAACTTTCTGTAGTCCATGAAAATTCTCCAGCCCGTGACGGTTCTCGTAGAGATCATTTCATTGTTATCATTTTTAACCACCGTTATGCCACCCTTCTTAGGCACACATTGCACCGGGCTAACCCAGCTGCTGTCAGAGATTGGGAAAATGATTCCCGCATCCAACCACTTTATCACTTCTTTCTTCACCACTTCCTTCATGTTGGGGTTCAGCCTTCGTTGGTGTTCCCTGGAAGGTTTGTGTCCCTCTTCTAGCAGAATCTTATGCATACAATAGGCAGGGCTGATCCCCTTAATGTCTGCCATGGTCCACCCAATAGCAGTCTTACACTCCTTGAGTACCTGCAAGAGTTGTTGTGCCTGCACATCTAACAAACTAGATGAGATAATAACAGGTAATGTGGAGTTAGGTCCAAGGAACTAATACCTGAGATAGGCGGGCAGTGGCTTTAATTCCAGCTTTGGTGGCTCTTCAATGGATGGCTTGACTGGAGGAGTTTCTCTGTTTTCTAAGTGTAGGGGCTCAAATTCAAGAGTTCTATCCCAGAACCCTCTGCCCTCTAAAGCCAATACCCATTCTGCCAGTTCTTCCCCATTAACCTCATCTAAATTTGTTAGACATGCAGCAAGAGGGTCCTCAATAGTTAGCATCTCATCATCAGCTTCTACGTTACATCCACGACATCAATAAGAGAACAATTGGCAAATTCACTTGGTCGCCTCATAGATTTCTGCACATTGAACGTTATCTCTTCATTGTTCAATCTCATCTTGAGCTCCCTAGTCTCACAATCAATGAGAGCTCTCCCAGTGGTTAAGAACGGCCTTCCCAAAATTATGGGAATCTCTTCATCCACCTTGCAATCTAGAATTACAAAATTTGCAGGTAACACAAATTTCCCTACCTGAATCAACACATCATCCAAGATACCAAAAGGTCTTTTCACGCTCCTGTCAGCCGGCTGCAACAACATAGAAGTGGGTCTAGCTCTTCTAATACCCAACCTCTTATAGATCGCCAAGGGCATAAGATTTATGCTAGCCCCCAAATCACACAGTGCTTTGCCGAAAGCAAAATTACCAATGGTACATGGAATTGTGATACTCCCAGTATCGGACAGCTTCTCAGCAATTGGTCTCGTCACCACCGCACTGCAGGTCTGAGTCAGCGTCACCGTGGCCGAGTCTTGGAAATCGAACTTTCGGGACATCAAGTCCTTCATCATTTTTGCATAACCAGGCATCCTCTTCAAAGCATCTATCAATGGAATATTTACCAGGATTTGTTTCAGCATCTCCAAGAATTTCTTGTATTGTTCCTCTTTTTGGTACTTGGCCAGCCTCTGTGGGAATGGTGCGGAGGGTCTCTTCTTCCCAATGATCTGGGTATTTTCTTTTTCAGCTACCACCTCAACTACCGGTTCCCAGGCTGTCTCAGCTTCTCTCTAAGACTCGATCTGTGTGTTATGCTCTTCCTGGGCAGGATGTACTGTCACCTCGGTCAGTTTCGTTGACTCATCTAGCTCAATGGGCACTGGTACAAGTGTTTCAGCCTGTCTGCTTTCTCGAGCCCTCTCTTGCTCCAAGTCTAAGTCTCTACCTTTACGTAGACTCACTGCCATCAGCTGCTTTGGGCCTTGATCTTTTGGATTTTATTTGAGTGACTGCAGGTAATACTCCCATGAGGACGTATTGTTTAGTGAC
>NW_017685380.1:6126-6863 GCF_001879085.1 Nicotiana attenuata | reverse complement strand
CTGGTAGAGTTCGAGGTAACCTTCCAGGTGTTGGACATGGATACATCTTATAATTTTCTCTGGGAAGGCCCTGGATCCATGCTGCAGGAGCTGTGCCCTCTGCCCTCCACCAAATGGTAAAATTCGAGTATGAAGACCAGGAAATCATGGTCCACGGAGAAGACGAGCAGTCCATTTATCGTGACCCATCTATTCCATGTTTGGAGGCGAGGGAAGGAAGTGAGCATATTGTTTATCAGGCCTTTGAAATTGTGGTAGCTGATCAGCATGAGGAGGGAAATCCTTGTCCTCAGCCTTTCCTGTCTAATGCTTCAATCATGGTGGCCAGAGAAATGATTTGACACGGTTTCAAGCCAGGAAAAGGGTTGGGAAAAGCTTTACAAGGAATATCTGAGCCGGTAACTCTACCCACAGCAGAAAAGTTTTTCGGGATAGGCTTCCACCCAACTTCAGATGATGAGAAATGGGCCGAGGAAAGAAAGAAAGAAGGATGGGTTCCGCCACAACCATTGCCACATCTCTATGATACTTTTATCAAGGCCAAGTATGGCAAAGAAGAGGAAGATGAGGTGTTCACAGCTGAGGAAATCGAAGATATATGTGGAGCTATGAGACAAATACTTTATCAAACCAACATGGTTCAGCCAGGGGAAGGGACTAGCACCGCTGAGGTGTTCTATATGGGACCAGATGCTAAACTCCAAAACTGGAAGGCTACGCCATTCCCGATCAGGCGG
>NW_017685380.1:0-4137 GCF_001879085.1 Nicotiana attenuata | reverse complement strand
ATCATGGGCATGAATATGGCAATTGACCAAGATGTTGAAGATTTATTAATCATGGGGGACTCTGATTTGATTATCCGGCATGCCCAGGGAGAATGGGAGACTCGAGATGTTAAGCTCGTTCCCTATCGACAGCATGTGGAAGATCTCGCCAATCGCTTCAAGTCGGTAGAGTTCAGATATATCCCTCGGTGTCACAATGAACTAGCCGATGCACTCGCCACTCTAGCTTCAATGCTGCCTTACCCGGGCAATGCCCATATTGACCCTCTGGAGATTCAAATCAAAGAAAAGCACGGGTATTGTAATGCGGTCGAGGCAGAACCCAGCATTCAGCCCTGGTATCATGATATCAAGAGATTTCTGAAAACACAAGAATACCCCGAGCAAGCCACTGGAGATCAGAAGAGAACCATTAGACGGCATGCGAGCGGTTTCTTCTTAAGCAGTGATGTTTTGTATAAAAAGACCCCGGACCTCAACCTGCTAAGATGTGTTGATGCTGAAGAAGCTGGAAGAATTATGCATGAAGTGCACGCAGGAGTATGCGGACCTCATATGAATGGTTATGTGCTGGCAAAGAAAATTCTGCGAGCTGGGTATTACTGGATAACTATGGAAAAGGACTGTTTCAGCTTTGTTCGAAAATGCCATCAATGTCAGGTGAACGGTGATTTGATTCATGCACCTCCGATAGAACTCCATCCGATGTCAGCACCTTGCCATTTGTTGCTTGGGGGATGGATGTCATTGGGCCGATTGAGCCAAAAGCTTCGAATGGGCATAGATTTATATTGGTGGCAATTGACTATTTCACGAAATGGGTTGAGGCCATCACTCTTAAGTCGGTCACCAAGAAAGCTGTGGTAGACTTTGTGCACTCCAATCTCATTTGCCGCTTTGGCATTCCTGCAACTATCATTACCGACAATGCTGCGAATTTGAACAGTCATCTGATAGGAGAGGTATGTGAACAATTCAAGATAACGCATAGAAACGCTACTCCTTATCGGCCAAAAGCCAACGGTGCTGTTGAAGCGGCAAATAAGAACATCAAGAAGATTTTGAGAAAAATGATTCAAAGCTCCAGGAAATAGCATGAAAAGCTACCTTTCGCATTACTCGGGTATCGTACTACAGTGCATACATCAATTAGAGCAACACCGTACTTGTTGGTTTGCGGTACTGAAGCTGTTATACCTGCAGAAGTAGAAATTCCTTCACTCCGGATAATCGTTGAAGCGGAGATTGAGGACAGTGAGTGGGTTAAGACCCGACTAGAGCAATTGTCATTAATTGATGAAAAACGGATGGCCGCAGTTTGTCACGGGCAGTTATACCAACAAAGAATGGCCCGCGCTTATAACAAGAAAGTGCGTCCCAGGAATTTTGAAGTGGGACAGCTGGTACTCAGACGCATTCTCCCTCATCGCCAGGAAGCAAAAGGGAAGTTTTCCCCTAATTGGAAAGGTCCATACATAATCCGAAAGATATTGCCAAGAGGAGCATTGTATCTGCGAGACATCGAAGGAAATGACCCTGAAACAGCAGTCAATGCAGATGCAGTAAAAAGGTATTATGTCTACGCCTCCTGCGATGATGCCTTTTGTGTAATTGAGATGACGAAGGCTTTCCTTCCCGCTACCCTAAATACTATCAATCCTTCGTAAACCCTTTTGAGCCAGTTCCGCTTCTTTGGTCACCCTCCTTGGAACCCGGAAATACCAACGGAAAAGAAGAAGAGAAGAAAAGAAAAGAAAAGAAAAAGAAAAAGAAAAAGGAAAAAAAACAAAAACAAATACAACAAAACCAAATGTTTTGCCTGAACTACATTTGACTTGATTCCGAAAGGATACGTAGGCAGCCTCTCGTTGAGGTTCAGTCACACCAAAACAAAAATCCCAATTTCCCCAAAAAATGAAACTGGGGCAGATGATATAATGGTTCGGCCATGAATCCGCCGAGATGGTTCCAAAGTTGTAGTTCTGCCCAAAATCCTTTTTACCCCAAAACCTTGTCCAAGTCCTTCCGATCAATTGGCAAAGGCAAGGAAGTGGAAAACGTTATTGTTGGAATCTGACACAATGCAAGTTGAGAGAAATAAAATGAGAGAGTCTTATCGGTGAAAACCTTCGGGCACCATAAGGCGATGGTGAGTAGAGAAATTGAAAATGAGAGAGTCCGCTTAGTGAAAACTCGCAAAGAGCACTATCGGGCGACGGTGAGAAGAGAAATGAGAGAGGTCGATTGGTGAAAACCCGCAAAGGGCGTTGTCGGCCGAAAAGAAGACATCTCACCACTAAAAGAGTCCTGGCAAGGTTCCCTGGTGTTGAAATGCGTATCAATGGGTTCACGGAAGTTGGAAAGTTTGTGTGGGTCGGGTGTCCAGTCCAAGAAGCATGTCATGTTCATTTGAAGCCAGCATGCACCCCAGATAAGTCCTCCTTTTCCCCCGAAAGGACGCTTCTCCTTAAAATCATATGCTTGCCTTTTGCATACTTTTTCTTTGAATCCCTTTCGGTTTAACTCTGATTCCGTAACTAGTACAAAGAAAAGGTGGCAGAACCGGCTTCATAGGGCTCCGCCTGGTCAGAGTCGAAGAAAATACCCAGCCTCAGCGAGTGCGTCAGGCCAATCCCGACTGACCATGGTGGTTGATGCTTTCAAAGCAAAAACGTTGGAAAAGAAAAGAAGTCAAAGGCAAAGGTCCCAAGGGCAGAATAAAGTGAAAAGTCTAGAGCCCACACGGGCGAGTCATCATGAAGTCCTAAGGCTGAACCCGGTCGGTTTGAAAAGAGATTCACCCTCAAGGCAAACGAGCACCAAAGTTCTCAATGGAAATGGGGCCGGGATCAAGCAATTGAGATGGTCAAGGCCACAAAACCAACCAGCGTTTCAAACTAACAAATTGTTCTTTGTTGAAACAGGTCTAATTCAAAGCAACCGTGCAAGAAGCAGGTGCAATCCAAAAGGAAATGAAATGCGCAAGCGCTGAAACAGCTTTGCAGCAGGAAAACGACCAAAAGGAAGTTTCCCCCCAAATTCTTTCATGCGTTTTGCTAAATAAATAGGAAAACATATAAAAGAGGAAAACAAAAGAAAAAGAAAGAAGAAAAGAAATAAAAATGAAAAATCATGGTAGCATAGGATCCCATTCCTTATATATCCCGGCCAAAAAACCGAGGATCTCCCGGCCAAAAAAACCGAGGAGCCTTTTCTTTCCAAATCCCGGCCAAAAAACCGAGGATCTCCCGGCCAAAAAACCGAGGAGCTTTTTCTTTCCAAATCCCCGCCAAAAAACTGAGGATCTCCCGGCCAAAAAACCAAGGAGCTTTTTCTTTCCAAATCCCGGCCAAAATCGAGGAGCTTTTTCTTTCCAAATGCCGGCCAAAAACCGAGGATCTCCCTACAAAATCCTGATTTGATCGCTTAGATATGTGTCACAACTAACTCACGAAATTTTCCTAGTGAAAACTGGGGCAGAAAAATTTCGTTCGTTTATTTGTCTTGGTGTCTTAAGCGTGTCTAACATCGAGGCACAGAGGTGCGAGACGACCAATGGAATGAGTCTCAATCCAGAATAAAGAAAAGAAGAAAAGAACAAAAGAAATGAATTCAAAATGTTGAAGAAAACAAAGGTGCGGATTGCTCAAAATTTGATTAAAGTCATAAGCTCCACCGATCTCGCTTTGACCCAATGCTGCAGAAAGAAACAACACGTACAACTTGTGAGCATCAAGATTCAGATTGGAGTCCACAGCAAAATCAGCTAAGACTCAAGATCAAGCTTCAAGAGATTTATAGATAGGAATCTTGTAACTCATAGTTGATAGGCATAGCTAGCTTAGCTTTGATTTTCCTCTGGTGTAATAAGGGGGTCAGCAAGCAGTAGTAGCAGCAGCAGCAGCAGCAGTGAAATTCACAGCTCCTGGTAGTCCCAGCTACCAGACCTTCCAGAACTACACTGACCCGATTCCCTTATAGCCAAGGATATGTAGGCATCCTTTGAAGCAGGGTTCGGTCAGACGGTTTTCAAAATGCTTCTCATGGAGTGCTGAGCAGGCAAAAATCCTTCATGGTGCTCATTTATCTTTGCCCGAAAACCCTTCGTGTCTTCGAGCAAAGAGGGGCAGCTGTGAG
>NW_017685379.1:4619-6863 GCF_001879085.1 Nicotiana attenuata | reverse complement strand
CCGCTTGGCACATACAGTAACAGCTACTCGGAACTAACAAAATTTCCAAAAACCCAGAATCTCACAAATCACAAGCTAAGGGATACATAAGAGGCTCTGACTCAAGAATATCTATACAAAGGAAAAACACTGATGGAACTATACTTATTACAGAAGATAGAAAGTGACTTTTCGGTCTGCGGACGTAGCAGATATACCTCGAAGTCTCTATAGAAACGCCTCCTTCCCAGGCTGACAGAACTGAACAGGAGTACCTGTATCTGCACAACAAAAATGTGCAGAAGAGTAGCATGAGCACACCACGGCGGTGCCCAGTAAGTATCAAGACTAACCTCGGTGGAGTAGTGACGAGGAACAGTCAAGGCACCTACCGGTCAAATAAACAGTATAATCATAGGAATAATGGAAACGATATATAAATATGTAAAGACTGCATGAATAACCAAGAATACTACAATTCACAACAAGGGAAATGGATAACAAGCAACGACGAAAATATAATAAATGAGGATACGAAATGACGGCAGAATCACAAGTCCAAATCCCAAGGTCACAACACAGCAAGGGGAAAACAAGTCAATAACTCATATCCTACAATGATGTTCACATAAGGTCTTATTCAACCCTTTCAACAATTTTACCAAGTTTCGGACAAACCACAACTCACGAGAACCCAGCATTTGAAATCTAACACTTGGCATCCTGTGGCCCATCAATCTCACAGTCATGCTGACAACCCACTGGCTAACTAGGGCCACTCTCACGTATAAAAATAGATAGACGAGGGCGTACCTCACCCTTAGCAAAATCAGGAGGAATTCACCTCTAATAGAAGTGTTCAACTACGTGTATGCTTGTGCAAGTGTTTTTAACAAGAATTCTACCAACTAGTACACATGAAAAGGAGAACGGGCCGCACGTATGATGTTTCCTCACAACTTCCAAGCGATAAAGCTCATACAGGTAAGCAACCCACAATCACAGTATTAAACAAATAGGAATGCCTCTACAGGCCGTCACAACTCTTTACAATCAACCCCTGACATAGCCCACCTTATTTCGCCACGCGTGCAAATACTAATATAATAGGCACCGCCTTGTTTCGCCGCATGTGCAAAAATATCAATAGCAACAATAGCACGGCAAAGACCTCGTGCAACCCTTCAACAACAACCGCACGACAGAGACCTGGTGCATGACAGTACCAACAGCCGCACGGCAGAAACCTCGTGCATCATAGTATCAACGACCGCATGGCAGAAACCTCGTGCATCATAGTATCAACGACCGCACGGCAGAAACCTCGTGCATCACAGTCTCAAGTACCACACAACAAATGACAATATATACAGGAACAAAGCAAGAGAATCAACTCACGTATTTCCGTTCACCAAAAGACGGTACAACTAACTCATAAGGAATAACCGTAACAGAGAAATACTAAGCGCAATAAGAACAACTCAACAAGGGAGAAATAATACGAAACAATGATTCCATAATACTCAGTTCAACAACAAGGAAATTAACATAAATCAATTAATTACCATTAAGGAAATGTCAACTAAACATAGGATATCTAACTTCCTTCCAATTAAGACCAATTAATTACACGAGAGATAGAAATAATGCTTTCCAGATAAAGACAAGCAGTTAGGAATGATAATGTGACTATAGAAGGGTAAATGTCTACAGTTAAACAAGTAAAAGTCAATTAGGCAACAAGAATAACCAAAAAGGGCAAATAAATTCCAAGTAAGTCATGTAGAGGTGAAACTAATAACAGGGAACTCCATCGTATCAAGAAAAACTTCATATTCGGTGATTACAAGGACCTAAGAGACTAAAAGGGGCAATTTTCCACAAATAAATCCGAGCACGCACTCGTCACCTCGCGTACAAGGAATACAATCAACAAAGAAGGCTCAAATCCTAAGGGGAAGTCCCCCACACAAGGTTAGGCAAGGTACTTACCTCGAACTGGCTAAAATCAACTAGCAACCACGTTCTTGCCACGAGTACTCGACTCCAAATGGCCCAAATCTATTTAATTAAATCACACATTGTAAATAACATCTCAAGCAACTGATTCTACTATTTAATTCAAAGCTAAAGCGCGAAATTAGGCAAAATGATCAAAACGCCCCTCAGGCCAACGTCTCGGAATCGGATAAATTTTACATTTTCAGAACCCTCGTACTCTCACGAGTCTAACCATACAAACATCTCCCAAATCGGAGGTCAAAC
>NW_017685379.1:0-1332 GCF_001879085.1 Nicotiana attenuata | reverse complement strand
ATCTGCTCCTGCTCAGAAGTTGCTGCCATGCCCTCGGGCTGAACTGGTGCTGCAGGCGGCGCAGGAATAATCTCGGGGACCTGCTCAACATGCGCTCGCTGCTCAGGGGTGCGGGCGGCGGGAGTCTGTGCTCCTCCCCCGGCCTGGGATGTGGCTGCAGCAAGGGGAAGCAATCCTGCCTGAGCCAAAGTGGTGTACATACTCATGAACTGTGCCAAAGTCTCTTGAAGGGCTGGAGTAGTAGTAGCAGTAGGCGTGTCAGGTGCCTGGACTCCGGCTGGATCTGCTGGTGGTACCTCGGCGGCAGCTCGCGCAGGTGCTCTCGCTGCACCACGTGCACGTCCTCAAACTCTACCCCGGCCCCGACCTCCGACGGCTGCAGCAGGGGGCGCGGGTGCCTGATCACCTCGGGTAGTACGTGTCCTCACCATCTGTGAGAGAGTAGAAGACAGAGGTTTAGGATTGTGGATGTCAAAAATCTCGCACGACAGGGAAATCAAATGAAGTGGAATTTTTCCTAACGGTTACATAGCCTCTCGCAGATAAGTACAGACATCTCCGTACCGATCCACGAAACTCTAATAAATCGGCTTGTGATCTGTGACTCCTATGAACCTAGAGCTCTGATACCAACTTGTCACGACCCCAGTTTGCCCTCCGTGAACATGTATTGACGGCACCTAGTCCCTACGACTAGGTAAGCCTAACAATGCGAAAGATAACCATGATTTTCGGAAAAATAATTAAAACTGAACTGGTAAAATAAACAGTATTTAGGGTGCCGCTTGGCACATACAGTAACAGCTCTCGGAACTAACAAAATTTCCAAAACCCAGAATCTCACAAATCACAAGCTAAGGGATACATAAGAGGCTCTGACTCAAGAATATCTATACAAAGGAAAAACACTGATGGAACTATACTTATTACAGAAGATAGAAAGTGACTTTTCGGTCTGCGGACGTAGCAGATATACCTCGAAGTCTCTATAGAAACGCCTCCTTCCCAGGCTGACAGAACTGAACAGGAGTACCTGTATCTGCACAACAAAAATGTGCAGAAGAGTAGCATGAGCACACCACGGCGGTGCCCAGTAAGTATCAAGACTAACCTCGGTGGAGTAGTGACGAGGAACAGTCAAGGCACCTACCGGTCAAATAAACAGTATAATCATAGGAATAATGGAAACGATATATAAATATGTAAAGACTGCATGAATAACCAAGAATACTACAATTCACAACAAGGGAAATGGATAACAAGCAACGACGAAAATATAATAAATGAGGATACGAAATGACGGCAGAATCACAAGTCCAAATCCCAAGGTCA
>NW_017685378.1:4770-6864 GCF_001879085.1 Nicotiana attenuata | reverse complement strand
GTGGACTATCTAAAAACAGGAAAACTCCCACAGGACCCCAAGAATCAAGGGCATTGAGAACAAAAGCGGCCCGTTTTTGTTTGGCCGAGGACGGAGTCTTATATAAAAGAACCTTCGGAGGACCACTCGCCATATGCCTTGGCCCCGGAGACACAGAGTACGTATTAAGGGAAATCCACGAAGGGTCATGTGGCAACCATTCGGGCGCGGATGCGTTGGTCCGAAAAATAATTCGAGCTGGATACTACTGGGTCAACATGGAACAGGATGCAAGGGAATTTGTACGAAGATGCGACAGGTGTCAAAGGCATGCGCCATTCATCCATCAGCCTGCTGAGCTGCTGCATTCGGTCATCTCCCCATGGCCTTTCATGAAATGGGGAATGGACATAGTGGGCCCGCTTCCTCGAGCTCCAGGTAAGGCTCAATTTATTCTTTTGGTTACTGACTATTTCTCCAAATGGGTTGAAGCGCAGGCTTACGAAAAGGTTCGAGAGAAAGAAGTAATCGACTTCCTTTGGGACCACGTCGTGTGTCGGTTCGGGATGCCTTCCGAAATAGTATGTGACAATGGGAAACAGTTCGTTGGGAGCAAGGTATCAAGATTCTTCGAGGATAACAAGATTAAGAGGGTATTGTCAACCCCGTACCATCCCACCGGAAACGGGCAGGCTGAGTCGACCAACAAGACCATCGTTCAGAACCTAAAGAAAAGGTTACAAGACGCAAAAGGAAAATGGAGAGAGATGCTGCCCGAAATCCTATGGGCCTACCGGACAACCGAAAGGACTAGTACCGGTGCCACTCCTTTCTCTTTGGTTTACGGAGCCGAGGCCTTGATCCCAGTCGAGGTGGGCGAACCCAGCGCTAGAGTCCGGTATGCAACCGAGGTTACCAACCAAGAAGCAATGCTCACCAGCTTGGATCTTTTAGACGAAAGGAGAGAGGCCGCACTAGTTAGGATGGCAGCTCAGAAACAAAAGATCGAGAGATATTATAACCGAAGGGCTCGTCTTCGACACTTCAATATAGGGGACTTGGTACTAAGAAAGGTCACCCTCAACACTCGAGACCCTAACGAAGGGAAATTAGGACCGAACTGGGAAGGCCCTTACGCCATTTTGAAGGTAACCGGAAAGGGTTCGTACAAGTTAGGAACGATGGATGGGAAAGAACTACCCAATAACTGGAATATAGGCCACTTGAAGAGATACTACTGCTAAAGGTAAGTCTTCTTTCTTCTTCGCTTCCATAAATTTTTTTTTTTTGGAGACTTGTCCGATCCTAACCCGTGCAGGTCGATGATCGGTCGCTAAGATAAGTTCGGACATCGGAGAGACTGAAAGCACGAGCTGCACTCTTTTTTCCTTCGACCGTTTTTGTCCCAACTCGGGTTTTTCGGCAAGGTTTTTAACGAGGCAGCAAGAACATCATGCTACTATAAAGGTATCCAAGGGTAAATCATTGTATACTAGATCGCCCTCCGAAGAAGGCGAAGGTCAATAAGAATAAATGTAAGGGTCAAACGGCCAAAGCGAGCCGTGCCCAACTAACCTGACCTAATCCGCTCGGATCAGTATGATGTATTAACTATTACTGCAATAGCAAAGACTATCTGATGCATATTCACATCATAACCTAAAAGATTTTGTTCGACTCTTCGGTATGCTTTCAAGTCCGATCACATAAGACCTCCTCGAGGCACATTCGAACATAAGACCTCCTCGAGGCACATTCGAACATAAGACCTCCTCGAGGCACATTCGAACATAAGACCTCCTCGAGGCATATTCGATCTCATATTCGATCACATAAGACCTGCTTTAGGCTCATAAAACCTCAATGAGGCAACACTTAAACTATATTCGATCACATAAGACCTGCTTTAGGCTCATAAAACCTCAATGAGGCAACACTTAAACTATAAGACCTCAAGAAGGCAAGTCCAAGCTCATAAGACCTTAATAAGGCGACACATAAAACTGAAAGACCTCAGAGGTGAGTTCGAAATTCGTAAGGCCTCGATAAGGCATTATTTTGACCATAAGTCCTCGAGAAGGCGGGTCCAAATTCATAAAATCTCAAAAAAGAGGT
>NW_017685378.1:0-1129 GCF_001879085.1 Nicotiana attenuata | reverse complement strand
TGGGGAATGGACATAGTGGGCCCGCTTCCTCGAGCTCCAGGTAAGGCTCAATTTATTCTTTTGGTTACTGACTATTTCTCCAAATGGGTTGAAGCGCAGGCTTACGAAAAGGTTCGAGAGAAAGAAGTAATCGACTTCCTTTGGGACCACGTCGTGTGTCGGTTCGGGATGCCTTCCGAAATAGTATGTGACAATGGGAAACAGTTCGTTGGGAGCAAGGTATCAAGATTCTTCGAGGATAACAAGATCAAGAGGGTATTGTCAACCCCGTACCATCCCACCGGAAACGGGCAGGTGAGTCGACCTAACAAGACCATCGTTCAGAACCTAAAGAAAAGGTTACAAGACGCAAAAGGTAAAATGGAGAGAGATGCTGCCCGAAATCCTATCGGGCCTACCGGACAACCGAAAGGACTAGTACCGGTGCCACTCCTTTCTCTTTGGTTTACGGAGCCGAGGCCTTGATCCCAGTCGAGGTGGGCGAACCCAGCGCTAGATTCCGGTATGCAACCGAGGTTACCAACCAAGAAGCAATGCTCACCAGCTTGGATCTTTTAGACGAAAGGAGAGAGGCCGCACTAGTTAGGATGGCAGCTCAGAAACAAAAGATCGAGAGATATTATAACCGAAGGGCTCGTCTTCGACACTTCAATATAGGGGACTTGGTACTAAGAAAGGTCACCCTCAACACTCGAGACCCTAACGAAGGGAAATTAGGACCAAACTGGGAAGGCCCTTACGCCATTTTGAAGGTAACCGGAAAGGGTTCGTACAAGTTAGGAACGATGGATGGGAAAGAACTACCCAATAACTGGAATATAGGCCACTTGAAGAGATACTACTGCTAAAGGTAAGTCTTCTTTCTTCTTCGCTTCCATAAATTTTTTGGAGACTTGTCCGATCCTAACCCGTGCAGGTCGATGATCGGTCGCTAAGATAAGTTCGGACATCGGAGAGACTGAAAGCACGAGCTGCACTCTTTTTTCCTTCGACCATTTTTGTCCCAACTCGGGTTTTTCAGCAAGGTTTTTAACGAGGCAGCAAGAACACCGTGCTACTATAAGGGTATCCAAGGGTAAATCATTGTATACTAGATCGCCCTCCGAAGAAGGCGAAGGTCAATAAGAAT
>NW_017685377.1:0-6864 GCF_001879085.1 Nicotiana attenuata | reverse complement strand
TGCTCCAGTTACTTCACCACCCGCCCAGCTAGCTAGGGGTGGGGATCAGGCAGCCAGGGGTCGTCCCAAAGGGGGAGGTCGATCAGGCGGTGGCCGAGCTCGTTTTTATGCTATTCCAGGCAGGACAGATGCCATTGCTTCAGATACTGTCATTAGAGGTATTGTTTCAGTCTGCCACAGGGATGCCTCCGTATTATTTGATCCCGGTTCCACCTATTCTTATGTGTCCTCATATTTTGCTCATTATTTGGGTGCGCCCCGGCAGTTTCTTGCTTTACTTGTTCATGTGTCTACCCCGGTGGGCGACACTGTTGTTGTGGACCGTGTGTACCGGTCATGTGTTGTCAATATTGGGGGTCTAGAGACCCGAGTTGATCTATTGCTATTGAGCATGGTGGACTTTGATGTTATTTTGGGCATGGATTGGTTATCTGCGTGTCATGCTATTCTAGACTGTCATGCTAAGACAGTCACTTTGGCTATGCCTGGTGTACCGCAGATCGAGTGGCATGGTGTGACTGATTATGTTCCGAGTAGAGTGATCTCTTTCTTGAAGGCCCAGCGTATGGTTGGGAAGGGTTGTCTCTCGTACCTTGCCTTTGTGAGGGATGTTGAAGCTGAGGCTCCCAGTATTGATTCTGTCCCAGTTGTGAGGGACTTCCTTGATGTTTTTCCTGCAGACCTGCCGGGCATGCCACCGGACAGGGATATTGATTTTGGTATTGACCTGGTGCCGGGCACTCAGCCCATTTCTATTCCTCCATATCGCATGGCACCAGCAAAGTTGAAAGAATTGAAGGATCAGCTTCAGGAACTCCTAGATAAGGGGTTCATTCGGCCTAGTGTGCCACTGTGGGGTGCGCCAGTTCTGTTTGTGAAGAAGAAGGATGGCACAATGAGAATGTGCATCGATTATAGGCAATTGAACAAGGTAACAATTAAGAACAAGTATCCCCTACCTCGCATTGATGATTTGTTCGACCAGCTTCAGGGAGCGAGGGCGTTTTCCAAGATTGATCTCCGTTCGGGTTATCACCAGTTGAAGATCAGGGATTCAGATATTCTTAAGACTGCTTTCAGGAGTAGATATGGTCACTATGAGTTTCTTTGTCATGACTTTCGGGCTGACCAATGCCCCAGCAGCGTTCATGCATTTGATGAACAATGTATTTCGGCCTTATCTGGATTCGTTCGTCATTGTTTTCATTGATGATATTCTGGTGTACTCGCGTAGTCAGGAGGAGCACGCGGAGCATTTGCGAGTTGTATTGCAGAGATTGAGGGAGGAGAAGCTTTATGCAAAGTTCTCCAAGTGTGAGTTTTGGCTCGGTTCAGTGGCTTTCTTGGGACACGTGGTGTCCAGCGAGGGTATTCAGGTTGATCCAAAGAAGATAGAGGCAGTTCAGAGTTGGCCTAGACCGTCCTCAGCCACAGAGATTCGTAGCTTTCTTGGGTTGGCAGGCTATTATCGATGGTTTGTTCAGGGATTTTCATCCATTGCGTCGCCCTTGACCAAGTTGACTTAGAAGGGTGCTCTATTTGTATGGTCCGACGAGTGTGAGGAGAAGCTTTCAGAAGCTCAAGAAAGCTTTGACCACAGCTCCAGTATTGGTTTTGCCATCAGCTTCAGGTTCATATACCGTATATTGCAATGCTTCGAGAGTCGGGATTTGTTGTGTATTGATGCAGGAGGGTAGAGTTATTGCTTATGCTTCTCGTCAGCTGAAGCCCCATGAGAAGAACTACCCTGTTCATGATTTGGAGTTGGCTGCCATAGTTCATGCATTGAAGATTTGAAGGCATTACTTGTATGGTGTATCTTGTGAGGTATTTACCAATCATCGCAGTCTTCAGCATTTGTTCAAGCAGAAGGATCTAAATTTGAGGCAGCGGAGATGGCTAGAGTTGCTTAAGGATTATGATATTACTATTCTGTATCATCCGGGGAAGGCCAATGTAGTGGCCGATGCTTTGAGCCGAAAGGCAGTGAGTATGGGGAGTTTGGCATATATTCCAGTTAGGGAGAGGCCCTTGCAGTTGATGTTCAAGCCTTGGCCAATCGGTTTGTGAGACTAGATATTTCAGAGCCCAGTCGGGTGTTGGCTTGTGTGGTTTCTCGGTCTTCCTTGTATGATCGCATCAGAGAGCGCCGCTATGATGATCCGCATTTGCTTGTCCTTAAAGACAGAGTTCAGCATGATGATGCCAGAGATGTGACCATCAGTGATGATGGTATGTTGAGGATGCAGGGCCGGATCTGTATGCCAAATGTGGATGGGCTTAGAGAGTTGATTCTGGAGGAGGCCCATAGCTCGCGGTATTCTATTCATTCGGGTGCCGCGAAGATGTATCAGGATTTGAGGCAGCATTACTAGTGGAGAAGAAAAAAGAAAGATATTGTAGGGTTTGTAGCTCGGTGTCTAAATTGTCAGCAGGTAAAATATGAGCATCAGAGACCGGGTGGCTTGCTTTAGCGGATGGTTATTCCCGAGTGGAAGTGGGAGAGGATCATTATGGACTTTGTTGTTGGACTTCCTCAGACGTCGAATAAATTTGATGCTATTTGGGTGATTGTGGATCGGCTGACCAAGTCCGCACACTTCATTCCTGTGTGTACTACCTATTCTTCAGAGCGGCTGGCGGGGATTTATATCCGGGAGATTGTTCGGCTGCATGGTGTTCCGGTTTCCATCATCTCAGATAGGGGTAATCAGTTTACTTTGCAGTTTTGGAGAGCTGTGCAGAGAGAGTTGGGTACTCAGGTGGAGTTGAGCACAGCATTTCATCCTCAGACGGACAGGCAGTCCGAGCATACTATTCAGATATTGGAGGACATGTTGCGTGCCTGTGTTATTGATTTTGGAGGTTCATGGGATGAGTTCTTGCCGCTTGCAGAGTTTGCCTACAACAACAGCTACCAGTCGAGTATTCAGATGGCTCCGTATGAGGCGTTGTATGGGAGACGGTGTAGATCTCCAGTTGGTTGGTTCGAGCCCGACGAGGCTAGGCTATTGGGGACAGATTTGGTTCAGGATGCCTTAGAGAAGTGAAGGTGATTCAGGAGAGGCTTCGTACAGCACAGTCGTGTCAGAAGAGTTATGCGGACCGGAAGGTTCGACATGTGTCCTACATGGTTGGTGAGAAGGTCTTGCTGAAGGTTTCGCCCATAAAGGGTGTTATGAGATTTGGAAAGAAAAGGAAGTTGAGCCCGCGGTTCATTGGGCCTTTTGAGGTACTTAGGAGGATTGAGGAGGTGGCTTATATGCTTGCTTTGCCACCCAGCTTGTCGAGTGTGCACCCGGTATTTCATGTTTCTATGCTCCGGAAGTATGTTGGGGACCCGTCTCATGTTTTGGACTTCAGCACGGTTCAGTTGGATGGTGATTTGACCTTTGATGTGGAGCCAGTGGCTATTTTGGGTCGTCAGGTTCGAAAGTTGAGGTCGAAGGATATAGCTTCAGTGAAGGTGCAGTGGAGAGGTCGGCCCGTGGAGGAGGCTACCCGAAAGACCGAGCGGGAGATGCGGAGCAGATACCCTTACCTATTTGAGGCTTCAGGTATGTTTCTTGACTCGCTCGAGGACGAGCGTTTGTTTAAGTTGGGGAGGATATGACGACCCAACCCGTCGTCTCATGAGTTACCGCTCCGTTCCCCTCCTTTCCTGCTTCTTTATGCTTCGTTATCCGTGTTTTATGTGGTTCAGTTGATTGGGTTGAGTTCGGAGTGAATTTGGTAAGAAATGAGACACTTAGTCTCTTTAAGGAAGGCTTAGTTTGGAAAAGTCAACCGGATGTTGACTTATGCCTTAGAGGTCTCGGATGTGATTTTCGATGTTTCGGTTAGCTTCGGGGGATGATTTGTGACTTAGGAGTGTGATCGGAAGTGGTTTTGGAGGTCCGACGTAGGATTAGGCTTGAATTGGCGAAGTTAGTATTTTGGCGATTTCCGGTTGGTAGGTGAGATTTTGATCCGAGGGTCGGAATGTAATTCCGAGAGTTTCTGTAGCTTCGTTATGTGATTTGGGATGTGTGTGTAAAATTTCAGGTCATTTGGATGTGGTTTGGTTGGGTTTTTGATCAAATGCGTGTTTTGGAAGTTTTTGGAAAACTTAGGCTTGAATTCGATGTGAATTGATGGTTTTGGTGTTGTTTGAGGTGTTTTGATGATTGAAACAAGTTTGGATGATGTTTTAGGATGTATTGGTGCCTTTGGTTGAGGTCCCGGGGGCCTCGGGGTGATTTCGGATGGCTAACGGGAAGAGTTTTGGACTTATGCAATTGCAGATTTTCTGCTGCTTCTGGTGTTTTCGCACCTGTGGTTTGGGGACCGCAGCTGCGGTGTCGCAGATGCGGGAATGTGGATCGCAGAAGCGGAAGGGCTGAGGGAGGCTTGGAACCGCAAATGCGGAAGAAGGGTCGCACCTGCGGAGCCGCAGATGCGGCTATTAGACCGCAGGTGCGATTTTTGGTCTGGGCAGCTGTTTCCGCAGAAGCGGTCGAGGTGGCCACATCTGCGAAGCCGCAGATGCGGAAATTTTTGTCGCAGAAACGACTTCCGGGATTAAATGAGATCCCGCAGATGCGGAGGGATGACCGCAGAAGCGGGTATTTGCCGTCATTAGTCCGATCCTTTGTAGGAACTACCCGTAATAACGAACTTGCAAAATGGATCTGTTTATCATAAAGAGATTCGTCGTTACTGACCCTGCTTCACCTTAATTGTTATTTGAACAAGTGACCGCAGATGCGGTTATGACTAGGCAGAAGGTATAAATGGTTCTTCTTCGCGATTTTTGAAGGGTTTATTCATTTTAACTTCGGACTTAGAGATTTTTGGGCGACTTTGAAGAGGGATTTCAAGGGAACTTCGATAAGGTAAGGATTTTGGACCTAAAACACAATTTTATGGTGATATTTCATGAATTAGGACTGAAAATTATGGAATTTATGGACTAAAAATGGAGGTTTAGGGCTTGAGTTTAAGAGAGTTTAAATTGGGGATTTGAGGGGTCAATTGAACTCCGATTCTTGTGTTTTTGATATGTATGGACTCGTGGGGAGTTAAGGAATCTAATGAAGTTAAAATTTCTGAGTTTCGAGAAGTGGGCCCGAGGCTCGGGTTTTGCTAAATTCGGGAGTTTTGATATTTTTCGATTGTTTTCGCTTGGGTTTTGTTCCCTTAGCCTATTGTGACGTATTTGTTCTGGTTTTGGTCAGATTCGACGCGCGAGGAGGCCGATTTGAGAGGCAAGGGCATAGCGAGCTAGAGCTTTAGCCGGTTCGAGGTGAGTAATGATTGTAAATGATGTCCTGAGGGTTTGAAACCCCGGATTTGCACAACGTAGTGCTATGTTGAGGTGAGACACACGCTGTACGATGAGCGTGGGGTCCATTACTACTGGGGATTGTGACTTGGTCCGTCCCGATTGATGATTTCACCGTATTTTTGTCTAAGATTTAATTATTATCATTATAATTTGGGTTAGTTGCCATGTTTGGGGCCCTTCGCCGACTTGTAGAACCCTTAGGGGCATTATGACTGATTTTCCTCACTTTACTTATTAAAATCATATCCTCAGTCATGTTTCTATTTGTTTAAAACAATATGAACCGGTTTTATCAATGCTAAATCCTAAATGAGGGGAAAATGTGGGCTGGGATCCCTACCTTATATTATTGTGCCGAGTGACTGTGAGTAAAATGACTGAGAGGGGTTGAGAACCCAATAGTGAGGATGTTATATATGTTATGGATCGGGCTGCACGCCGCAGCAAATGTTTTATCTGGATCGGGCTGTGCGCCGCAGCGATATAGCGCTTGGGCTGTAGGAGCCCCTCCCGGAGTCTACACACCCCCAGTGAGCTTAGTCAACTATTTATATGGATCGGACTGTGCGCCACAGCGATGTACGGATCGGGATGCACGCCGCATCGGTTATTTTGATTTTGGTTATTATGAGAGATATATGGTTACTGTGTACGAGGAACGGAATTATACTTGTTAAATACCTGATAAACTACCTGTCTTACCTGATTTAAGGATATTTCACTTGACTTATTCACTATTTTTTGCTGCTTTGAGTTGATTTGCTGCTTGATATAGAATTCTTAGTGCCTTTACGTAATATTTTACTGTCAGCCATTATTTATGATTATTACTCACTAGGTCGGAGTACTCACATTACTCCATGCACCTTGCGTGCAGAACCAGGTGTTCCCGATGCATAGAGAGAGCTTTTCTGCTGTTCATCATTTACCGGAGTCATCGAGGTAGTTGCATGGTGTTCGCAGACCCGATTTCTCCTTCTATCTTCTTTATTTTCAGTATTCTTAGACTATCTCTGTATTAGGCTGTTTAAAGACTTGTGATAGAGGCTCTTGGCTTGTGACACCGGATCGGTGGGCTATGTAGTGATGTTATTTTGATTTTCGCACATTTTATATATTGTTTCAGACTTCTTTTTATGTTAAATTGGTACTTAAACCCTGTTAGTTGTTAATGAACCCTATAAAAGAGGGGTTGTGATTGATAATTGGTCGAACTTGCCTAGCAATGTGTTGGGCGCCATCACGACCGGGGTTGGGGTCGTGACAATATCTTTTCTGATCTAACTTATGTTCCTAAATATTAGGAGTAACTACGTAATCAAAAAGGAAAACTTTAATAGTCACATATTAAGTTAATTTAAAAAATAAGAAAATAATTAAATGATAATATATATCTATATCTATCTATCTATGTCTATATCTATATCTATATCTATATCTATATTTATATCTACATCTATATCTATATCTATATATATATATATATATATATATATATATATATATATATATATATATATATATATATATATATATAT
>NW_017685376.1:1932-6865 GCF_001879085.1 Nicotiana attenuata | reverse complement strand
TCATACAAATGTACCACCTCGTAGTCAGCCATTTTCATCTTTTGAAAGAAGCCTTCCGCTTCCTCAGCACTGACGGGTTTCTTAGGCGGGAAACGCCTTTTGGTAGCATTGTTCACCTCTTCTATGCTTGAGTACTTTTGGCGGGAACATTTTCTGGAAGCCCTCCAAGGGTCTCTTTCCCTTTATACGTAACCACCGTCTAATGGTAGTTCCATGGCACTGCAGCAGGGTTGGTCACAGGCTTCTGTGGTACGCGTCCAACAACCACTGGCTCACTCAGCCGAGGTGGTTTGATTGTCCCCCGTACCACATAGGCTTGCTTGGGTACGTACACTTGCGTCCCCCTTTTCACTTCCAATTTCTTTGGAGGGTTCACAATCAGCTTCTTTTCTTGACGGTCTCGCAGGATACAGAGAATTCCATCCTTGGGGGATATCGCTTCTATTTTGGCTTCAGCTTTCTTTTCCGGCTCCGCCTTGGTGACTTTGTTTTTCTTTTCCCCTTTCTCTTGCTTCGGGGCCACCTTTGGCTTTCTTTCCGCATCAGCGATAGCAATTATAGCTTTTAATACTGGATCAAATTCCCTTTCTTCACAAATCATCCCGATTACCGGCCCATTGTTGTGAGCAGGCAACGAGTTATTACTCACATTCGGGGCTTCTTCATCCCTCAACACTATTTTCCCTTGTTCAATCAAATCTTCCACAGCCTTCTTCAATGTCCAGCAGTTATCAGTACTATGCCCTTCGGCTCCTGAATGGTAAGCACAATGGACCCCTCGTTGATAAGCTGAAGATTCTGGGTTCTGCCTGTTTTGGGGAATAGGCTGCAGCAAATTCATCTGGACGAGTTTCGGGAACAAACTGGAATAGGGTTCACCGATTGGCGTAAAATTTGGTCTCCTGGGAGGTTCTCGAGGACGAAAGTTATTCTGCGGTGGTCGGGGATTATATTGGTTCTGGTAAGGAGGTTGATTTCTTTGGAATGGAGGTGGATTTCGGTTAGCTTGTGGTTGCGGTCGGCCGAAAGGTTGTGCATTCATGACCGCATAAGGTGCAGGAGCATAGGCCATACCAGTATGAGGGTAATAGTGTTGAGGGGTTCTTTCAGAGAACATCGGTCTAGGAGCCCGATACCTTCTTCCCTCCGAGGCCACCATCACTGTTTCTTCTTTCTTTCTGCCTTTGGCCATTCCTCCAGACCCGCCTTGGATGGCTTGGGAGGTGGCCCTTATGGCCGACTGGCTCAAGATTCTACCCGTTTTTAACCCATTCTCCACCATCTCTCCGATTTTTATTGCCTCGGCGAAAGGTTTACCCATGGCGGACATCATATTCTGAAAATAGTCTGCTTCCTGGGCTTGGAGGAAAACAGTGACCATCTCTACCTCATCCATTGGAGGTTTCACTCTCGACGCCTGTTCGCGCCACTTAATTGCATATTCACGGAAGCTTTCTGAAGGCTTCTTCTTAAGATTTGCCAAAGAGTTCCTGTCCGGCGCGATGTCTATGTTGTACTGAAATTGTCGAACAAAGTCTCGGGCCAGATCATCCCAAATATGCCAACGCGAGGCATCTTGATCCATGTACCATTCTGAAGCGATACCAACCAAACTTTCTCCAAAATATGCCATCAACAGCTCTTCTTTGCCACCGGCCCCCCGCAACTGATTGCAATACTTCTTTAGGTGAGCGATGGGGTCACCGTGTCCGTCATACTTCTCAAATTTTGGTATTTTGAACCCTGACGGCAAGTGTACATGAGGGAACATACATAGATCGGTGTATGAGACACTCTTTTGCCCGCTCAATCCTTGCATGTTTTTCAAGCTCTGCTCGAGGCTTCTCATTCTCTTTGCCATTTCATCCTGCTTTGGGTCTTTGGGGGTTTTGTCCTGCCCTGGTGTAAACTCGTATGGGGGTGGCTGAGAGTAATTATATGTGGGATATTGGGGAGGATCTGACGGAAATACAGGGGTTTGGAATGTGAATGCTGAGGGATCAAAGGCAGGCCTTGGCAGCGAAGGTTGTGTTGTAGCAGGGCATGGTGGAGCAGTGAAGATGTTAGGAACCGCTCCCGCTGGGAACACCTGGGGGCGAACCTCAGAAGGCATTCCAACGAAATGAGCGGTCATGGTAGGTTGCCCAAAAGGGGTAGGAGGATGACTGATAGGGACCGTAGTAGCACCTCCAGCTCTAGGGAATAACTCTGGGAATCCGGGAATATTGCTTGGGGGTTCCTTTCCGTTGTTCCAAGCATCCCACATTTCCATCAGTCGCAGGCGCAAGATCCGATTTTCTTCAACTGTAAAAGATTCAGAGGCCGGGACCCCCGAGATGGGGCTATCTTCAGAGATGGGGACTGCGGGCAAAGTCATTTCTGTAGACATTTCCACACTTCCTTTCGATCTGGTAAAGTATTGATGCGATGCCAGCTTACCACAACCAACCACCGTTTCTAAAAGCTAGGCTGGAAATCAGCAACACACGGTTAGTTTGAGACAAGTAACAGATAGGTAATCGCACATTGGGGTGTGATGCACCTATACAGTTAAACGGTTGTCTACATGTTTGCACTGGTTGCATGTGTCATCCCGGCTTTTCTTTTCTATTTTCCCTTCTTTTGATTTCCGCTCTTTGTTTTTCTTGCTTTTCTTTCTCTTTCTATTTTTTCTCTCATTTTCTTTTCCCTCTTTTTTTTTCATTTTTTTTTCATTTTTTTTTTGCTTTTCCCTGTTCTTCTGCCATGGTTTTTCTCTCGATTCCTTATTTTCTCTTTTGCGTTTCTTTTCCTCTCTTGTTTTTCTTTTATTTCCTTCCCTCGTATTTTATTTTTAGGGGATACGGTCGAATCCTATGGAGATTGCCTACGTATCATGACCCCGCATGAATCAGACCAAGCGTAGTTCTTGCAAATAAATGCAAACCTAGATGCAAGAAATAAAGAAACAATTTGTTTTGGGAATTTTCAAATTTTCATTAATAACAAATGCAATTACAAAGCTACTAGACTATTTGTTTTTCTTTTCTTGGAAATAGAAAGTACAAAAACCAGACGCGAAAACTGCAGACTCGATTTTTAGGAGTACATCAAAGCTTCAAATCCTGGGGCCCGCGGGGCATCACTCGGCATCGCCGCGGGCCTGCGTGCAAGACCCTTTTGCAACTGATCTAGATCGTTCATAACCTGGCGAACAAATATCATCACGGAGGCAAAGAATGTGGTATGACCCATCCGTTCACCGGCCTGACACTTCATGACAATGTAGTTGGCAATGTTTCTGATTCTCTCCCTGATTTGACCTTTCTCTTGGAGTAGCCGGCTTATCTGTTGAGTGCGAGCCTCTAGTACCTGAGAATCCTGGAAGTGAAGATCCTGTAACAATTTTAGTTCCTTCTCCATATCAGCGATTAATTCATAGCATTGTTCCCTCTCGGCCTGTAGCTCTTTCTCCCGACGGGCTGCCTTTTCTTCAAGAGTGTTCATTTTTCTTTTCATGTTGGCGATGGTTCCCTCATAGTTTTTCTTCATTTGCTGTACAAACTGGGCCCTTTCCTCGGTCTTCTTTGCCCATTGAGCCCGAAGTTTTGCCATGCTTCCCTCGGATTTTTCCAATTCTTCCTGACAGTCCAGGACTTGTTTCTTCAACCCTCTTATCAATCTCTCGTCGGATAGACTTCTTTCTCGATTCCTTGCATCTAATTTCAGTTGTTGAATTTGGGCCTTGAGAGCTTCATTCTCCTGGGCCAATTGCTTTTTATCACCTTCATCAGCTGCGGCTTGCAAGCTGTTTTCGAACCGAAGCTCCTGAACCTGTTTTTCCAATGCTCCAATTCGAGCTCTGTACTCCTTTTCTTTAGCCAACCAATCCCACTGCACCTGAGCCTCGCTTGTTAATTGTTGCACATGTGGCCTTTTGGCGGGTCTCTCGGGGATTTGAAACCTTTTACCGAACCAAACCAAGTATTTGGGATCTACCTCACCTCTGGCCCGGTCCTGTACTATAGTTTTGGGCTCAAGGTACCTGCACTCATTCCATATCTTTCGGATTCGGCCTTCAGGGAATGCAGCCTTTGGGCCCAACTCAATGACTTGCCCACTCAGGTCTTCATCGTTGTGCACCGTCTGGAATCTTCCAAATTGTCGCAAAACGCGGTAAGGAGCATAAGGCTGAATGCTTCGAATACCCATCAAAAGAATATAAGGGACCTCTGCTGATGTATATACAGCTTCAGTAGGAGGAAGCCATCCATAAGCCCATTCCACTTTATCTGCAGTGAGGGATCTTAAACATGACGACCAGGCCTCAGTACCCTCCGGGAACTCAATACCTGTAACTCGGGTCTCGAACTCTGCAATACAACTCAACCCGGTTAAGCCGTAGTTCATATATCCTGTGCGGTGACAAAGATGCTCCTGTATCCACAACTGCAAAAGCAAATTGCAACCTTGAAAGAATTTCTCCCCCTCTCGACATTTGGTCAGAGCTCGGTATATTTCTGCTACAATCAGGGGAACCACTGTGCTAGTAGGTTTCTTCATAGCAACATCTAGCATTCCTACTAGGCCAAGGTCTATGTGACCATCCTTTCTAGGACAAATTACCACTCCCAAAAAGGCCACCATGAAGGCTAATCCCCGTCGGGCTTCCCATTTATCTTTGTTGCCAGCATGTGTTAATCCTGTATTGGGTTCCTCAAAACCTTTGGGGTTACCATACCGGTGGTATAGGAAATGTAATGTACAACATCCTTCCGCCAGATGGGGGTCTTGAATATCCCGACTGATGCTCAACAAATCTAAAAACCTGTGAAGAGTTACCGGCCGTGGAGCCAAAGGGTATCTACCACGGAGGTTCCCGTTGATACCTGCGTATCCGGCAATTTCTTCCAATGTGGGTGTGAGTTCAAAATCTGAAAACCGGATACATTAC
>NW_017685376.1:0-1555 GCF_001879085.1 Nicotiana attenuata | reverse complement strand
TGAAAGACATTAGTAAAAAGGAACCGTTTTTTTTAGTTTAAAAACTTTTTTTGTTTTTTTTAAGGAAAAAATTATCTAAGGAAAGATTTCTGAAGAAAGAAAATATTTTTGGATTTTTTGAAAATTGGGGTTGGAACCGATGAGGTTTGCCTACGTATCTCACATCCGGTGAGAATCAGACCCGCGTAGTTCGGTCAGATTTGCCAAAATCAAAACTATTTTGAACCACAATTTCCTTTCTATTTTTCCAAATATTTTTCTTTTTCTCTTTTCATTTTTCAAAAATCCGGCAGCATTTCGGTACTATTTGGGCATTGGGGTTTTTCCAAAACAGATAGTTACCCTCACTTAGTCCTAACACTGCTTATTTTCTCAATTTAGACGAGCCGGTCAACATGCAAATCCGAGCAAATAAATGCGCAAGTAGCACGTAAGATGCATCAGGATGGTCAATTTATTTCAGGTCACCTGTCCTAGACGGACCCAACCCCTGTGTTGAGTCCCCTAAGTCAAATGCACATGATGCAAACAAACGTCCTACTAGGGATCCGGCATGAGGTTTTGTTCTTCTAGGTTTAATCCTAGTTGTTCTTCTAGGTTTAATCCTAGGTTTATTGGTCTAGACCTGGTTTACCCGAACGGACAACTCGAGCTGAGGGGGAGGCAGCGTACCGGGGATACAGAAGCTCCGCCGGCTTTGCAACTTATCCAAACCTCGTTCTAAATGGGAAAAGACTCTAAACAGAAGAGAAGCTACATGAAGTGCACCCTTCACCATGATGTAGAAGACTCAGAAAGAGGAAGGGATTCGCGACAATAAATATCAAAGCGGTAAAGCATGTAGCACATATAGCATGAAACATGTAGAAAAATCAGATAAAGTCAAATATAACAATTGTACTAAGCTCGAATTCTTGAACCCTGAATCAAAATTCTAGGTTCGTTTCCCCAGCAGAGTCGCCAGAGCTGTCACACCTCCTTTTTTACACACCTACCCCGAAGGATAAATGTATAAGGGAGTTTTTCCATTTAAAGTGACATTATTTGAAATGAGATTATTTATTTATTTTTTCAGAGTCACCACTTGGGATAGGATTGGCTTTTGGTGTCCCAAGTCATCGGTTTAAATGGAATCCCAAATCGAGGAAAATTCCGACTTCCCTGTTGGAGTCTGCGAACCAGAAATTCTAAATAAGGAATTCTGTTGACCCGAGGGAAGGTGTTAGGCACCCCCGGATCCCGGGGTTCTAGCACGGTCGCTTAAATTGCTATAAATGGCTAAAAATCTTATTTTAATACATATTTTAACTAATGTGGTTTTTAAATTTAAACCGCTTTATTATTATTTTTAAGAAGATTTGCAACGTCGTGAAAATATATCTCGAACCACGTCACATAAATGCACCCGTAGTCTTCGACACATTTCAACTTCGTTGGGATTTGGATTTGGGTCACATAAATGCACACCCGAGTTTAGGAAAGTAAATTATTAAAATAACGCGCCTAAAGCAACTACGCGTTGTTAACTTTGCGAGGGCCATGGAAATTTGCTAAA
>NW_017685375.1:1418-6865 GCF_001879085.1 Nicotiana attenuata | reverse complement strand
AAAAGATTAAAAGGAGTCCTCAGGCCATGGCATGGTGTTCTCGGGCTATGAAAATGGTGCCTCCGAACAATGACGCCTTTGGATAATTTGGCGGTCTTTCAGCCCATGAGATGCAATAGGTGGCGATCTTTCAGCCATGCAAGTGTAAATAAGGTGGCGATCTTTCAGCCATGCAAATGTAAATAAGGTGGCGATCTTTCAGCCATGCAAGTGTTAATAAGGTGGCGATCTTTCAGCCATGCAAGTGTAAATAAGGTGGCGATCTTTCAGCCATGCAAGTGTAAATAGGGTGGCGATCTTTCAGCCATGCAAATGTATAGGTGGCGATCTTTCAGCCATGCAAGTGTAAATAAGGTGGCGATCTTTCAGCCATGCAAGTGTAAATAAGGTGGCGATCTTTCAGCCATGCAGGTGTAAATATGGTGGCGATCTTTCAGCCATGCAATGTAGATGGAGGTAGAGCTCAACCTCAGAAGGCAGAATGGTAGGCTTATGCAATGCAAAAAATGCAGATGGAGATAGTTTTTAGTCTCGGAAGGCAGAATGGTAGCCTTATGCAAGAAATAAAAGGGCAAATGGTGATAGAGCTTTCTTAGCTGATAACAGATTGCGGTATCGTGACTGCTGGGGACATTGTGACACACGGAATATCCCTGGCGTGTGTGGATAGCAAATGTTGGTAAGTGCGATAGTTCTGAGAATTGTATTTCGGAACAATGTTTGTCTTGTGAGTGTATAGCATGCCTGATGCTTTCGTAATCCCAGTGCCTGCATCCAAAGAAAAATCATGAGTTTTGTAGAGGGGAAAGGTTAGTTCGCATCCCCACTGGCTCTGCTTGACCTGCTCGGCTTTGATCTGGTGATGCTGTACGTATCATTGGGGGTAGCGTTGCTAAACAAGGCGATTTCGATAATAAACATGCATGAATTTGTAAAAATATGACATAAGTATACAATTAAGAAACAACTTTTAGATGAACCGACGACTGTGACGTGGATCAAGACATTGCGACCTCTCTTGCTACGGAATTTTGAGGGTCCTCCTCAAAATTCTGCCCCAGTTTAATAGGTTGATGCTTCTGACGGCCTTGCGATGATTGGCTGAAATTACTCCGGAATTTTGAGGTCCTCCTCAAAATTCTACCCAGTTTCCAATTGCGGGGGAAAATGAAAATTCTATCGAATTGTGACCGAACCCATAGGGCTGCCTACGTATCCCCTCTTAAACGAGAATTAGGTCAGACGTAGTTCAATTACATCACATAGGAAAGCATATAAATTACACGTAGTAACACTTGACTGCACTGAGTTGATTGGCTTCGGCCAGACTTCTCCGTCCATTTCTGCGAGTATGAGGGCTCCTCCTGTCAGAACCCAATGAACCATCTATGGGCCCAGCCAGTTGGGAGAGAACTTCCCTTTGGCCTCGTCTTGATGCAGAATTCTTTTCTTTAATACCAGCTGCCCTGGTGTGAACTGTCTAGGCTTGACTCTCTTGTTGAAGGCTCTGGACATTCTGTTCTGATAGAGTTGACCATGACAAATTGCGTCCATTCTTTTCCCATCTATAAGAGCTGGCTGCTCGTAACGACTCTTCACCCATTCTGCATCGTCGAGCTTAGCTTCCTGTATGATCCTTAAGGAAGGAATTTCTACCTCGGCGGGAATGGCGACTTCTGTACCATAAACCAGCATATAGGGGGTTGCCCCTGTTGACGTGCGGACTGTGGTGCGATACCCCAATAAAGCAAATGATAGCTTCTCATGCCACTGTTATGCTTCTCTATCATTTTCCTCAATATCTTCTTGATATTCTTGTTGGCGACTTCTACGGCTCCATTCATCTGAGGCCTGTAGGCTGTAGAATTCTTGTGTCTGATCTTGAAGGTTTCACACATGGCTCTCATCAAGTCGCTGTTGAGATTGGAACCATTATCAGTAATGATTGACTCTGGAATCCCGAATCGACAAACGATGCGGTCGCGAACAAAGTCTGCTACGAATTTCTTAGTTACTGCTCTATAAGATGCTGCTTCGACCCATTTGGTGAAATAGTCGATGGGTACTAGGATAAACCTGTGCCCGTTTGAAGGCTCGATTGGTCCAATAACATCCATTCCCTAGGCGACGAAAGGCCATGGTGAGCTCGTTGCATTAAGCTCATTTGGAGGTACCTTTATCATGTCTGCATGTATCTGACAACGGTGGCATTTTCGGACATACTCGATGCAGTCTGCCTCTATAGTCATCCAAAAGTAACCAGCTCGGAGTATCTTCTTTGCTAAGACAAAACCGTTCATAAGTGGACCGCAGGTCCCAACGTGAATTTTCTCTAGTAGCCTGGATGCTTCCTTTGCGTCGACACACCTTAACAATCCCAAATCAGGAGTCCTCCTATATAGGATTCCTCCGCTGTGGAAGAAATTATTGGATAACCTCCGAAGTGTGCGCTTCTGAATAGGATTTGCAAGTTCTGGGTACTCTCCCTTTGTCAAATATTCTTTGATATCCTGAACCCAAGGTTTTACGTCTCCTTCTCCTTTGACATGGGCACAGTAGTCTGGCTGATCATGGATCTTTATTGGAATGGGATCAATGAAGTTCTTGTCTGGATGTTGTATCATGGATGATAGGGTAGCCAATGCATCATCGAACTCATTCTAGACTCTGGGAACATGTTGGAACTCCGTCTTTGTGAACCTCTTTCTCAATTCCTGTATATGATGCAGGTACGGGAGTATCTTGGAGTTCTTGGTTGCCCATTCTTCTCGGACCTGATGTATGAGTAAATCTGAATCTCCGATCACCAGTAACTCCTGAATGTTCATGTCAATGGCCATCTTGAGCCCTAGGATGCAGGCTTCGTATTCGGCCATATTGTTGGTGCAGGGGAACCTGAGTTTGGCAGACACCGGATAATGCTGACCGGTTTCTTATACCAGGACGGCTCCTATGCCAACTCCTTTGAAATTTGCTGCTCCATCGAAAAACATTCTCCAATCGTAATAGGATTCTGCAATGTCTTCTCATATGAATGATACCTCTTCGTCAGGAAAATACGTTTCAGGGGTTCGTATTCTCTATCTACGGGATTTTCCGCAAGGTGATTTACTAGTGCCTGTCCCTTGATTGCCTTCTGAGTTACGTAGACAATGTCGAATTTACTCAACAGGATTTTCCACTTGGCTAGTTTGCCGAAGGGCATAGGTTTCTGGAAGATATACTTCAAAGGATCCATCCTTGATATGAGATATGTAGTGTAGGCACAGAAGTAATGTCTCAGCTTTTGGGCTGCCCAAGTCAAAGCACAACAGGTGCGCTCCAACAGAGAATACCGGGCCTCGTACGAAGTGAATTTCTTGCTGAGATAGTAAATGGTCTGTTCCTTTCTCCTTGTTTCATCATGCTGCCCCAAGACGCAACCGAAGGCACCATCTAGTACTGTGATGTAGAGTAGTAGGGGTCTACCTGGCTCGGGCGGGACCAAGACTGGTGGTGTTGATAGGTATTCCTTGATTTTGTCGAAAGCTTTCTGGCAGTCATCAGTCCATTTGGTGGCAGCATCCTTCTTTAACATCTTAAAGATTGGCTCATAGATAACTGTAGACTGTGCTATAAACCGGCTGATGTAGTTAAGCCTTCCCAAGAAACTCATCACATCCTTCTTATTATTTGGTGGTGGCAATTCTTGAATAGCTTTGACTTTTGATGGATCCAGTTCTATTCCCCGGCGACTCACAATAAACCCAAGTAATTTTCCAGTAGGAACCCTAAATGCACACTTCGCGGGATTCAATTTCAGGTTGTACCTTCGCAATCTATTGAAAAACTTCCTCAAATCTTCCATGTGATTAGTGGCCTTCTTGGACTTGATGATTACGTCATCTACGTACACCTCAATCTCCTTGTGTATCATATCATGGAAAATGGTAGTCATGGCCCTCATGTAGGTGGCCCCTGCATTCTTAAGGCCAAACGACATCATCTTGTAGCAGTACATTCCCCACGGCATAATGAAAGCCGTTTTCTCAGCATCTTCTTCATCCATCCAGATCTGATGATAACCAGCGAAACAATCCACAAATGATTGAAACTCATGCTTGGCACAATTGTCGATCAGGATGTGTATGTTTGGTAAAGGGAAGTCATCTTTCGGACTGGCCCGGTTGAGATCCCGGTATTCGACACAGACTTTGACCTTCATGTCCTTCTTTGGTACTGGCACAATGTTGGCTAACCATGGCGGGTATTCTACTACCCTGAGAACCTTGGCTTTGACCTGCTTGGTGACTTCTTCCTTGATTTTCAAACTCATATCAGGCTTGGACTTTCTGAGTTTTTGCTTTACCGGTGTATATGTTGGATTGGATGGCAGTTTGTGAGCCACAATAGATGTACTCAGACCAGTCATGTCATCGTACGACCAGGCGAATATGTCCTCATATTCCTTTAGAAATTTTGTGTATTCCTTCTTTTCTGATGGCGATAAGTGGACGCTGATTCGTGTTTCTTTGACGTTTTCTGCATCTCCTAGGTTAACAATCTCAGTCTCGTCCAGGTTGGACTTTGGTCTGTTTTCAAAATTCCCAACTTCTTTAACAATCTCCTCCGGTATGTCATCTTCCTCTGAATCTATGTCCGTTTGTTGCGTTGTCTCATTGCATGTCACAGTCATTGATTCATCAAGATAAGTAATAGTAATGTTGTATAAGTAAAGTAATGAGAGAAAATAATAAGAGTGTTGATTTATAAGAAAAATCGAAATGCTTTGATAAGTTCCATAACTGTTTGAACATTGAAGATCTTATTGCGGAAATCAAAAATGCGAAAGGAAAAATTAACTAGTAAAAATAAAAGATAGTGCATGATGCTTGTTCAACCTTGCTACCCCGAGGCTTGCCGGGCTCTGGTGGTTCTGATGGTCCAGTTGTTGAGGTATGCTCCTCTACTTACGGCTTGTATGGAAGGACCTTCCTCCCCCTACTCCTCGAACACAACACAGCAATCCATGTCATTGTCTTCTAAGAAAAAGTTCTTCACTACAGCAAGTGCCTCCTCCTCGTCTGTCCCATAAACAATGTCGGCCTGTTGGAAAGTCTGCTCCAAAGGCGGTATTGGTTGTTCCAGTGGGTAGTAGGGACCGCGCTATGGTGGCGACCAGTTGTTGAATTCATCCCAGGTATACTCATATCCCAGACCGAAAGTGGTGCTATGTTTCTTGAGTTTTATAGGCTTAGTGATTCCTTGGAGGTTCTTGCCAAGCCCCTTGCCAGGTTCGTACCCACTCCAGTATACTCTCGATCTTGTTGTCCCACCATTTATCTTTGTCAATAGCATTAACTCGCTCGATGTGGTGATAGGTCTCCCCACCTAACTTTCTTTTGCCTCCGATTTGCCGGAACGTAGGTCGTGGTCGACGTGTAGTATAAGGTAGTTAGTCTACCGTC
>NW_017685375.1:0-534 GCF_001879085.1 Nicotiana attenuata | reverse complement strand
GGGGGGGGGGGGGGAGGGAGGTTAGTTCGCATCCCCACTGGCTCTGCTTGACCTGCTCGGCTTTGATCTGGTGATGCTGTACGTATCATTGGGGGTAGTGTTGCTAAACAAGGCGATTTCGATAATAAACATGCATGAATTTGTAAAAATATGACATAAGAAACAACTTTTAGATGAACCGACGACTGTGACGTGGATCAAGACATTGCGACCTCTCTTGCTACGGAATTTTGAGGGTCCTCCTCAAAATTCTGCCCCAGTTTAATAGGTTGATGCTTCTGACGGCTGCTTGCGATGATTGGCTGAAATTACTCCGGAGTTTTGAGGGTCTTCCTCAAAATTCTGCCCTAGTTTCCAATTGCGGGGGAAAATGAAAATTCTATCGAATTGTGACCGAACCCATAGGGCTGCCTACGTATCCCCTCTTAAACGAGAATTAGGTCAGACGTAGTTCAATTACATCACATAGGAAAGCATATAAATTACACGTAGTAACACTTGACTGCACTGAGTTGATTGGCTTCGGCCAGACTT
>NW_017685374.1:5994-6865 GCF_001879085.1 Nicotiana attenuata | reverse complement strand
GTGCCGCTCGGCACATACCACAACAATTCTCGAAGCTAACACATTCCAAAACCCGGAAACTCACAAATCACAAGCTAAAGGATACATAAGAGGCTCTGACTCAAGAATATCTATACAAAGGAGAAATACTGAAAGAGCTATACTTATTACAGAAAGCTGGAAAGGGACTCCTCGGTTTGCGGACGTAGCAGATATACCTCGAAGTCTCTACCGATACGCCTCCTTCCAAGGCTGACAGAACTAAGTGGGAGTACCTGTATCTGCACAACAAAAATGTGCAGAAGAGTAGCATGAGCACACCACGGCGGTACCCAGTAAGTATCAAGACTAACCTCGGTAGGGTAGTGACGAGGAACAGTCAAGGCACCTACCGGTCAATAAACAGTATAATCATAGGAATAATGGAATTGACATATAAATATGTAAAGACTGCATGAATGACCAAGAATGCTACAATTCACAATAAGGGAAAAATACAACAAGTAACAACGAGAATATAATAAATGAGGATACGAGATGACGGCAGAATCACAATCCAAATCCTAAGGTCACAACACAACAAGGGGAAAACAAGTCAATAACTCATATCCTACAATGATGTTCACAAAGGTCTTATCCAACTCTTTCCACAATTTCACCAAGTCTTGGACAAACCACAACTCGCGAAGACCCAGCATCTGAAATCTAACAATTAGCATCATGTGCCCCATCAATCTCATGGTCATACCGACAACTAACTGGCTAACTAGGGCCACTCTCACAAATATAACGGATAAACGAGGGCGTACCTCCACCCTTAGAAAAATCAGGAGGAATTCACCTCTAATAGGAGTGTTCAGCTACGTGTATGCTTGTGCAAATGTTTCTAACA
>NW_017685374.1:0-4128 GCF_001879085.1 Nicotiana attenuata | reverse complement strand
CGGTGAAGGGAGAGGCAGAGCTTCGCGAACGCGAGGCTCTAAACGCGAACGCGAAGAAGGATTTTCCAGGTGGCCAAGATAAGCCTACGCGAACGCGAAGGCCATATCGCGAACGCGAAGAAGGAGTACCAGAAGCAGCAACAACAGTTCAAAAGCAAGGGGAAATGACCCGTAGCCCATCCGAAACACACCCGAGGCCCCCGGGACCTCAACCAAACCTACGGACATATCCTATAACACCATTCAAACTTGTACCAAATCCTTAAACCACCTAAAACGACGCCGAAAACTCGAATTAAACAAGGATTTGAGCCTAAGAACTTCAAATTTCATCAAAACACGCTTTCGAACAAAAACCTAACCAAAACACGTCCGAATGACCTGAAATTTTGCACACACGTCCCAAATGGCATGACGGAGCTACTGCAACTTCCGGAATTCCATTCCGGCCCTCGGATCAAAAACTCACTATCGGACCGGAAACTTCAAAAATTCAAACTTCGGCATTTCAAGCCTAAATTAGCTAGGAACCTCCAAAATACATTTCGAACACGCACCCAACCCCGAAATCACCTAACGGAGCTAACGGAACTGTCGAATTTCCATTCCGAGGCCGTCTTCACACAGTTTTGACTACGGACCACTTTTCAACACTTAAGCTCTCATTTAGGGACTAAGTGCCCCAAAACTCTCCGAAACTCAACGTCGAACGTCCCAGCAAACCAAAATAGCAGAAATGAACTTAGAGAAAGCAATTAATAGGGGATCGGGGCGTGAATTCTAAAAACGACCGGTTGGGTCGTTACATCCTCCCACACTTAAACATTTGTTCGTCCTCGAACGAGCATAGAGAACACACCTGATGTCTTCAAGTCACTGAGTGCGAACTTCCAACATACATCCGCGGGTGATCCCACGTCACCCCAATCCACTTAAGCCTAACGACACCATCTCAACTTAAATTCAACCTTTCTAGCAATACCAATAGGCCTTCAAGCCAGAATTCTCACCTTCCATCTGTTTCCAAAAGACCCGATCCTAAATCCATGTCCGGCATCAGTCTCAACCAGCTATTTCAATACAAGCCAACACACACAGGGTACAACCATACAACATGACACATCACCCATAGGCCCACAATATCATTTCTGATAGCAATACTTGCCTGAGATCAAATTCGTACCGGCCATAAGCCTCATATTCAACAGGAACTCTTTTCAAACCTCCACAACACTGGCGATGATACAATAACCACGAAAACCGCATAACAAAACACCTGAATAACCAAATCTCAGCCAACACCAACGGGTACACATCCCACAAGCTAAAACTCAAGAAGCATAGAACAAAATGAACAAATATGGGAAGGGAAAACACATAAGGAGACTATCAAACAAGTCGAACTAGCACAAATTCTTCTAAAACACAAATCTACAAAACATCTAACAAGAAAGAATGGAAGCATATAAATTCTTATACTGATATAACTTCTCACCGCAGTACATCACCCGGTCTCAACATATCAAATCACCTGAAATCACGAGGGTCCGGCCCTCATTACTGAATCACAAGTAGGGCACACATCAACCCATCTAGAGACTCTCACTAGATCAATTCCGTCTACAATTACAACACAGGCTGGCTCCCACACCGGTGGAGCATAGAAATCACAGCTCGTAACCAAGAATACTCAGAGATCACATCAAACCTAGCGAAACAGACAACATAAATTTACTACTAGCCTCATAACTCTCGACAACAGCTAGGAACGGACGATAGACACGGCTATCACTCATAGAACCTCCCAACAGAATAATCACGTAGACAGAGTACAATCATGAAACGCACTCATAAATGGAACAACAAATAAGGGAACTCACCCCGATAAGCAGAACTGTGATGAACTACAGATAGTGCCCCTCTATAACAAACCGAACCCGTACCTGAATGACATTCAACTGGCGCATCGGCCTCAAGCCTACTATATGAAACACATCAACGAGCCGGGCCTCCCCCTCTTGGGCCTCAAGCCTGGGACAATCTCTCATCATGTGGCTAGTATCTCCACACTCAAAGCACTCTCTCTGCTGACGAGGCGGTGGGAACTGTGCAATATGGGTACTCCGAGACCTATGAGCACCTGAGTCACCATGCAAAGCCTGAAGCGCGAACTGAACTGGCTGACCCGCAAAACCTCTACCATGACGCACCCTGCCTCCAAAATAAGGACCGGTATACCTCCCCGGTCTACGAGGCCTCCTCGCCTCCTCAATCTCTCTCTCCTGATCTCGGCTGCTCTCTCGAACGCGTGAATCTGTACGCGAACGCAAAGGGTGAGACAGCATAACTACGCGAACGCGGGATGGTAGACGCAAACGCGGTGAAGGGAGAGGCAGAGCTTCGCGAACGCGAGGCTCTAAACGCGAACGCGAAGAAGGATTTTCCAGGTGGCCAAGATAAGCCTACGCGAACGCGAAGGCCATATCGCGAACGCGAAGAAGGAGTACCAGAAGCAGCAACAGCAGTTCAAAAGCAAGGGGAAATGACCCGTAGCCCATCCGAAACACACCCGAGGCCCTTGGGACCTCAACCAAACCTACGGACATATCCTATAACACCATTCAAACTTGTACCAAATCCTTAAACCACCTAAAACAACGCCGGAAACTCGAATTAAATAAGGATTTGAGCCTAAGAACTTCAAATTTCATCAAAACATGCTTTCGATCAAAAACCTAACCAAAACACGTCCGAATGACCTGAAATTTTGCAAACACGTCCCAAATGGCATGACGGAGCTATTGCAACTTCCGGAATTCCATTCCGGCCCTCAGATCAAAAACTCACTATCGGCCCGGAAACTTCAAAAATTCAAACTTCGGCATTTCAAGCCTAAATTAGCTAGGAACCTCCAAAATACATTCCGAACATGCACCCAACCCCGAAATCACCTAACAGAGCTAACGGAACCGTCAGATTTCCATTCCGAGTCTGTCTTCACACAGTTCTGACTACGGACCACTTTTCAACACTTAAGCTCTCATTTAGGGACTAAGTGCCCCAAAACTCTCCGAAACTCAACACCGAACGTCCCAGCAAACCAAAATAGCAGAAATGAACATAGAGAAAGCAGTTAATAGGGGATCGGGGCGTGAATTCTAAAAACGACCGGTCGGGTCGTTACAATGGTCACATGTGCGTTTGTTATCAAATTGCACTTTGGTTTTTGCAAGGTTGTTTGCTCAAATTATTAGAGCACAGTTCCAGAATATATATTATGATAATTTATCTTGATAATGCTGGTTTAAATCCAAGTTGGTTTAGCAGAAATTATATGCCTCAAATTATAGCTAAACCATTGGTTATGAGAACAAAACTCCAAATAGAAATTTTGTATTAAGTATATTATTTAATATACAACAGCACCTGTACGCATCTAGCCAACAAGTTATGATAAGTTCTTCCCATCACAATTGGTTCAGGGTCAGGAACCAAATATTTTCATCTAGAAATATGGATGTACTATATGATTTAATTGTGCCACCACAATGCACAAAGATTGGTCTCAATGAAGGTTGGGGATATGTGTTGGTGATCCCAACATTAGGGGGAGAAATGAGCAGCTGAAAAGAAAGTAATACATGGAATAAATTATTATGAATATATTAGATCCTCGTACAAGAAAATATGAACTTGAAGTTCAAGTGATAATTCATTTGCAAAATATTTCCATGCACATTTGCTGACCCAAACTAAATGTCATATTTCAGCTACTAATGCTCCAAATAGAATAAAGTCCATGATGGACATAGTCTATGGAACTCTTGAAGCGTAATAGACTAATCGGTTCCAAAGATAAAAATCCTTGAAGAAGGAGAGGAGCAAATGTTCAAGATGGTCATAATAAGGAGGCAAGTGCTTTATAAGAGCACCATGACATAACATTTTATAAGACCTCATGGGAGAGGCTCAGGTACCTGAAAATATTGAGATCTCGATAAGTTATGTCTTTATTGTGCTACGATGGACGGACTGTAAATAGATCGTCGACGATGTTGTTAATATAATAGTAGCGCTCATATTATTAATAATTGTACGAGGAGTCTTGTAGCTCAATACTGTCTACGG
>NW_017685373.1:5023-6866 GCF_001879085.1 Nicotiana attenuata | reverse complement strand
CACTCGGAGGTGTGGCGCGTGCTCCTCCTGACTGCGGGAGTATATCAAAATATCATCAATAAAGACTATCACGAACAAGTCCAAATAAGGCCGGAACACTCGGTTCATCAACTCCATAAATGATGCTGGGGATTGGTTAACCCGAATGACATGACCAGGAACTCATAATGCCCGTACCGAGTGCGGAATGCTGTCTTAGGGACATCGGATGCCCTAATCCTCAACTGATGGTAGCCAAATCTCAAGTCTATCTTTGAAAACACCTTTGCACCCCGAAGCTGGTCGAACAAATCGTCAATCCTTGGCAGTGGATACTTGTTCTTTATCGTCACTTTGTTCAATTGCCGGTAATCAATGCACATCCTCATCGAACCATCCTTTTTCTTCACAAATAACACCGGCGCACCCCAAGGCGAGACGATGGGTCTAATGAAACCCTTCTCAAGAAAATCCTGCAACTGGCCCTTTAACTCTTTCAACTCCGGTGGGGCCATGCGATACGGCGGAATAGAAATGGGCTGCGTGCCCGGAGCCAAATCAATACAGAAATCAATGTCCCTGTCGGGTGGCATACCCAGCAGGTCTGAAGGGAAAACATCTGGAAACTCCCGGACAATAGGCACAGAATCTATAGGAGGAACCTCAGCACTGGAATCACGAACATAGGCCAAATAGGCCAGACACCCCTTCTCGACCATACGTCGAGCCTTCACGTACGAAATGACGTTGCGGGTAGAATAACATGGAGTACCTCTCCACTCTAAAAGGGGAATACCCGACAACGCTAAGGTCACAGTCTTAGCATGGCAGTCCAAGATAGCGTGATAGGGCGATAGCCAATCCATACCCAATATGATATCGAAGTCAACCATATCTAAGAGCAATAAATCTACACGGGTCTCCAGACCCCCAATCCCTACAACACACGAACGATGGACTCGGTCGACTACAATAGAGTCACCTACGGGTGTAGATACATATATAGGAGCACCCAAGGCATCACTAGGCATAACCAAGTACGGTGCAAAATAGGATGACACGTACGAATACGTAGACCCAGGGTCGAATAGCACTGAAGCATCCCTATCACAGACCAGAATAGTACCTGTAATAACTGCATCTGAAGACTCAGCCTCTGGCCTCGCTGGAAGAGCATAACACCGGGGTTGGGCCCCACCTCCCTGACCCATATCCCTGGGACGATCGACTGCTGGCTGGCCTCTACCTCTAGCGGTCCGAGCTCCACCTCTATGATCTCTACCTCCACCTCTATGACCTCTACCCCTGCCTCTAGCTGGTTGGGCGGCCTGTGGATCACCTGATGCCTGTATCATAGGACGAGGACCCTGCTGCTGGGAACTGCTCGAAGCTCGAGGGCAAAATCTGACAATGTGACTCGGGTCACCACAAGCGTAACAAGCCCTCGGCTGCTGAGGCTGCTGACCCTGTCGACCTGATTGTCCACCCCGAAAACTCTAAAGTGGTGTGGCACTGATGGGTGCTAATGGTGAACTGTGAGACTGCTAGTCAGAATAATGCGGCTGAGAACCACGACCACCTGAAGTACCATGAGAAACCTGAAGGGTTGATGAAAGGGCCTCGGAGGATGGCCTCTACCATAAGAATCTCTACCTCCAGACGAGGTACCACTGAACCTACCTGTATGACGGGGCCTCTTATCTGACCCATGACCACCTCCCTATGCAAGAGCCATCTCAACTCTACGGGCCGCATTAGCCGCCTCCTGAAAAGAAATCTCACTCCCGGCCCCCATAGCCATCTGGAGATGGATCGGCTGAATCAAGCCATCAATAAACCTCCGCACCCTCTCTCTCTCGGTGGG
>NW_017685373.1:0-1641 GCF_001879085.1 Nicotiana attenuata | reverse complement strand
TCATTTCCAATTTCCTTAGTAATTTCAGAAAAACAATTTCACAGAAAAATTCATTTCTCGGGCTCGGGACCTCGGATGTTGATTCCGGGCATACGCCCGAGTCCCATATTTTTCTACGGATCCTCCAGGACCGTCCAATCACGGGTTCGGATCCGTTTACCCAAAATATTGACCAAAGTCAACTTTAATCATATTAATACCAAAATTATCATTTTTCACACAGAATTCATATTTAAGCTATCCGGCTTCGCGCCCGGATTGCGCAGGCAAATCGAGGTGACTAAAAATGAGGTCTTCAAGGCCTCGGAAGCACTGTATGAATGAGAAAACAGGTGATGACCCTTTGGGTCGTCACAAGAATGGTGATTGACTAAAGTCATGAACTTAGTCATTCTTTCACTTTTTTTGTGTAGCTTTTTTTGGGGGTCCTCTGACGTTCTTTTGTTTTAGTCTCCATCTAGGTTAAGTATTTAGGCATTATTTTATAGGGGGTAGGAATTAGGTTAGGTCAAATGGGTAATAGGTATGGGCTCAATGTTTTGGGCTATCCGAAATCGGGCCTTTTCAATTAATACCAAACAAAATTAGCCTTAAATTTCATACTCTTTTTTCTAAAAAAAGACCAAAGATACTACGCCAATTACTAATAATCCTACTTAAATAAAATAACTATTAAAATAAAACTAACTGTTAAAACAAACCTATTTTTGGTATTTTTCAAATATCATAAAAAAAGATAAAAAAAATGGAAAAATCATTGTAAACTTAATATAATATTCCTGAAAACAAAGTGGAACTATTTTTTTCGTATTTTTGAATTTTATGTAAGGTAGATAAATTAAAAGTAACTAGATAAAATATTAATTAGCTAAATAAAAGAAAATATTTTTTTGTAATTTTTATTTTTGTGATAAAATAAAGTAAAAGAGTCAACACTATTTAGAATAGCGATACTAAACCTAAACTAAATATTTTACGCTAAAATGTGTAAAATCTTGGGGAGGGTCAAAAATTACATGTCTACAGCTGCCCCCCTTTGACTGAAAACGCGAAGAGTTTTCAGGCAAAGTATGACGAGACATGTTTTTTGACCTGACCCTTATTTAGAGAGACCAAAAACTAAGAGAAAGAAAAATGTGACCGAGCCTTGTTATTTGAGTTGCCTACATATCCTTGGCTATAAAGGAATCAGGCCATGTGTAGTTCAGAAGTAGGAACAGTGATGGAGTATATCGAGGTGGAGAGCCGATTCTGAGGCCCTTAGGGGACTCTGACACACCCAGATATGAGAAAGGCTTTGGAATAACGTTGGCATTGAAGTGATTAATTACATAACTCAGAGAGGAAGTCAAGATCAGGCTTCCTTTGGTTGTAATTTCTTATTCTGCAATTCAATCATTTGGTCTGTAATAATTTGTAAACATTATGGGGTTGGTTAGTGAAAAGGGATGGGGAATATGCATGTTTTAGCTATTAAAAGGGTAGAAAGCATGTTACTAGGTTTACATTCCTACTTGCGCAATAGAATCCATGCTTAGGACTCATTTCATGCGTTAGAGATCCTGTTCCTTAGGATTTACACTTATCATTTTTCAGCATGTCCATTTCACTATCATACCACTTAGCGATTCCTGCGTTAAA
>NW_017685372.1:4694-6867 GCF_001879085.1 Nicotiana attenuata | reverse complement strand
TTTGTTGCTTTAGTTTATACATCTCCTCTCTCTTTGTATTAACGTCCACTGCCTCCTCCTCTCTGGATGGGTCGACAATGCTTGCTTCTAAATCCTGATTGGTCATGTTTGACTTGTCCTTGGAGCGGGTGTTGTAAGGATGGGTTGCCAGAATGCCAGTCAGCTTAAACACCTGCCTGGACTCATCAACAACAACTTTGTTAGCGGTTAGGGCATTAACAAATAGATAACCACACATTGATGGGTGGATGCACCTAAGCAGTCAACCGTTTCTATTATGTCTCTGTTCATTCACATGCGTCATCCCGGCTTTCCATTTCTTTTCTTGCCAATTAGTTCTCACTCTTATCTTTCCCTTTACTTTGTTTTGCTCTCCCTCTTTTGGTTCTCTTTCCTTTGGTTTTTCCCCTGTTTGTATCATTCCTTTCTGGTTTTCCCTTTTATTATTTAGAAACGGTCGAATCCTATGGAGATTGCCTACGTATCACGACCCTGCGTGAATCAGACCAAGCGTAGTTCGTGAAAAATAAATGCAAAGTAGGAGCATGATATTTTTTGGCAATTTCAATTTTATTGATAGCAAATTTGTCTATTACAAAGACTCAAAACAACTAACAGACTCTAAGAACTAAAAACTCCATCATCCCTATTCTAATACAGACAAAATACAGACTCTGGTAAAAGAAATACGAACCCAAATGACCTAACTCCATAAAAAGGAAATACAGACTCGGACGACAACTTTTGTTTTAGTAGAAGAAAGAGTGCCGACTCAAGGACAATTAAGAATACATTAAAGCTCCTGGTGCCCGCGGGATATCATTCGGTCTCGCCGCGGGCCTATATGCAAGTTCCCCTTGAAGTCTGTCCAGGTCGTTCATTATCTGCTTCACAAATATCATAACTGATGCCAAGAAGGTGGTACGGGTCATGTTCTCGCACATTTGACATTTCCTAGTAATGGAATGAGCAATGGTTAAGATTCTCTCTCGGATTCTTCCTTTCTCTTGAAGCAACCGCCCTATCTGTTGGGCCCTAGCCTCCAAAGTCTGCTCAGCCGCCTGGCTTTGTTCCCGGAGTTGTTGCAGGTCCATTTCTAACTGTGCCAATGCCATATAACAATGTTCTCTTTCGACTTTGAATTCTTTTGCCTGTTTGATCATTCGGTTTTCTGTGGCAATGACCTTTTTCTTTAATCCTGTGACCTCATTGTCATATTCTTCCTTTAACTGTTTAACCATGCGGGCCCGTTCTTCTGCATTTTTAGCCAATTGTTTTCGGACCCCAGCTAATTCCTTTTCTGCCTTGTTGCGGTCAAAACTGTAGTCGTTCACCTTTTGCCTTAGATTTGCTATAAGCTTTGCATCTTTGGCACTCCTGACAGGATTATCGGCCTCTAACTTCATTTTTTGGATTTGGGCTCGCAAGGCTTCATTCTCTTTGGCCAATTGTTTTTTCTCACCTTCATCAGCCGCGACTTGCAAGCTATTTTCAAATCGGAGGTCTTGGACCTGTTTTTCCAATGCTCCTATGCGGGCCCTATACTCATTTTCTTTAGTTAACCAATCCCACTGTTCTCGTGATGATTCAACAAATTCCTGGATGTGCGGTCGTTTGGCCGTTCTTCCGAATGCAACGTCCCTTCTATACCAGGCCTGATAATCAGGCGACACTTCTCCTTTGGCTCGATCTCGAACACAAGTGTTTGCCGTCAAATATTGACATTCGCTCCAGACTTGGCGGACCATTGCTTCAGGAAACTGGCCATCAGGGCCAATCTCAACCACTTGCAAACTGAGATCATCATCCTTAGGTACTATCTGGCATCTCCCCAGCTGCCTCAACACTCGATACGGTGCGTAAGGCTGAATGCTTCTAAGCCCCATCAGAAGGAAATGTGGTCGGGCTGCCGGCGTATATACGATTTCATCAACGGGTAACCATCCCAGTGTCCACTCTATTTGGCTAGCAGTGAGAGACCGAAAATATGTTGTCCAACCCGTGACTCCTTCTGGCAATTCGGCTCCTTTAATCCTCGTGTAAAACTCTTCTATGCATGTTTTTTCTGGAGACCCGTAGCTCAAAAATTGAGGACGATGACACAGATGCTCGATCATCCACATTTGTAACAATAGACTGCACCCCTCGAAGAAAGCTTCCCCGGCCTTGCAGG
>NW_017685372.1:0-689 GCF_001879085.1 Nicotiana attenuata | reverse complement strand
AGAATCGATAACAAATGACATTCAAACAATTACTGACTAAACAGAATCATAATTGAGATTTAATACTACAAGTCATTATTTAAACAGAAAAATTGAAACAAATCCAACTATTAGCAGAACGAATAACAACTTAACACCTAAAAACTAAGATGAACAGGCATATAAGGATCAAAATGAAACGAATATGGAACGAAATTGAAGAAGACTTTGTCGATTTCCAGATTAACACTTATTAACAACTAGAATAACACCAAAAGGAGAAAGAAAAAGGAAAACAAACACAAAAAAAAAAACAAGAAACTCACTGTTCACCAGACCAATTCCGGACTCGAACTTAGCCCACTCCCGGTGAGATTTTGAGTGCCAATGAAGCCGGATTCCACACGAGGGATGCAAAGGAGTCACGTGGTATCGATTTGGAGTGGTTTGGGTCAATTAGGGTTTTGGCCGGAAAATATTCAAACTGAAATTCGAACAATTCGAGGCAGATTCGAGAAAAACTAACCGGGGATTTGGATAGGGGAAGGGGAAGGGACCTAGGGTGTTAATTTGGACCGATTTGGGAGAAGTGGTGTCATGGCCGGAAAATCTTCGATCCAATATTCGACGGCCTGGGGTGGGATTCGAGAGAATTAGACTATGGATTTGGATAGAGGAGGAGAAGGGGAGTATGGGGTGTTATTTTGGTG
>NW_017685371.1:3585-6868 GCF_001879085.1 Nicotiana attenuata | reverse complement strand
CCGTCATTTCTGCCGCATAATGAGTCAGTGGTTTGGTTAAAATTAAGGTCAAAATGCGGTCCATTATGCGATCGCATAACTAATATGCGGACCGCATTTTCATCGCAAAGTGAGTCAATGTATCAGTCAAATTTGAGGTAAAAAATGCGGTGCATTATGCGACCGCAAACCGTGTATGCGGACCGCATTTCCGCTGCATACCCAAACAGTGGAATCAGGTTTTTGGAACACTTTTTGCGGTCCATTCTGCGGACCGCATTTCGTATCTGCGATCGCAAAACGCGACCGCAAACCTGACTCGGGCTCCTAATTTTTTAAATTTTAAACCCGACCCCCTTTTTAATAAAACACCCCAACCCCTCATTTTAACCACTTTTCTGAACAAAAATAAGAGAGAGGGAGGAGGGGTTCTTGAGAGAGAGTTAATCTTCTTCAAATTGATTCTTCAAAACTAACCGGGCCAGGAAATTCAAAGTGAGTGTCTTCATCCCCATTCTTGCAGGTAAAATCCCTAACCCATTTTCATTAATCTTCAGGTTTAATTAGGGGGGGGGGAAGTCTCATGCATTAATTCTTGATAATAGAGGTTGAAACATTCATGCATGTCTTTCAAAACCTAAAATCTGGTAAGAGGGATTGGGTAGGAGCAAAAGGATTGTACAAAAGAGGGTTGATAATCTAAATGTGTTCGGGTAATGATTGGGAACTTTGATTCTAAGAAATATGTGTTAATTTGTGCACTAGATTGACGTTGCTAGGCTTTTTGGTGAAGTTGGAAGTAGAAAACTAAAAGGGAATTCGGCTCCAGGTATGTATGGCTAACTTCGACTTTGTAAAATCACCTTGTTTGGTGTTTGAGTGTTTGGTATGTGATCTCTACGTGGGTTGTCTGTGAAATTCTCGTGATTGGTATGGTTGAGTGTTCGTGGTTATGACTCTTGATATAATGATTTAAGTAATTGGAAATAAACCAAGTGTGTGATTGTGAATGTGCTATGTGGTAAGAATTGTGAAACAAATGATGGAAGGAAATGGTAATTGATGCAATTGGAACAGCTGTGGTAATAACATATATGGCTTGTCGGGGGAAATTCTCGTTGTAACATGAAAAGCATATGAGATGTAGAATACGATGGAAATGGCATTGATGTCTATGGAAGTTCTTGTAAATTGTTGTTGTTGCTCTTTGAGAATTATTGCTGTTATTCCTTGAGAATTGTTGTTGTTCTTTGTGAATTGTATTTGTTGTGGTATTGTTTGTGAATTGTGATTGTTCGGTGGGATCGGGTTGCGCGGCGCAACACGAAGTAATAAGGTGTGGGTTGTGGTGATAAGGGTGGCCGAGGTAATAAGGGTGGAAAGTGATCGATATCAATATTGAAATGAAAATATGAGAAAACGTTGTGAAATCATTGATGTGAAAAATGTTGAAGGGGAAATGGAGAGATTGTAAACTTGTTTGGCTTGATTGTTTCCTTTCATGTGTGTTTGATTGTTGATTCCATTATTACTTGTTACTTGTGTATCGTTTGAGTTTACTTAGGGCAAAGTTTGTTCATACATACCAGTACAATTCAAATGTATTGACGTCGCTTTTGCAGGGGGCGCTAAATTCGTGTTATGATTGTAGGTGGATCCATAGCAGGTACTCCAGTCCACCGATCGTAGCTTCCCTTCATCTTCCGTCAGCTGTATTGGTGAGCCCCTTTCCTCTCGGGGCCCTGCGTGGCTCATGCCGCTTTTATTCCGGAGTCTTATTTTGGTTTTTGTGTAAGGTATAGCCGGAGCCTTGTTACCGGCAAGTATTGTATTATCCTTTGTATCCTTAGAGGCTCCGTAGACAGTAAATGTGGGTTACGAACTTATGTAATTATGTATTTTGTATGTTGGGCGATGTAAGTAGTAAACCTCATTAATTAACCATGTATGTTTTGTAAAAAGGTGTTTTAATTATAAATGGCTAACTCCTTGATTAATGAGCAATGAAAATACGGGGTAACACGTGGGATAGGAAAGGCACCCAGGTCCGCTTGACTTGGGCTACCCGGTTGGGCGCCGGTCATGTCCCTCGGTTTGGGGCGTGACAAACTTGGTATCAGAGCCTAAGGTTTTAAAAGAGTCCTAGGATGTCTCGGAGCCATGTCTAGTAGAGCCCTTCTTATCGGTGTGTTGTCGACCACATCTATAAGTAGGGGGCTGCATGGACATTTAGGAAATTACCCTCTTCATTGTTATTCTATGTCGTGCGATGAAGCGAAAAGTGGAAGTATCTATGTCTAACTCGTGCTCTGTTCCGAATTTTTCAGTAATGGCACCTAAGAAGAGAGCTAGACTCGGCCTTGGGGCTAATGCCACCCCAAGTGAGGCTATGAATCATGTACCTGATGCCGTGGGTAAGAGTGACTCCCCGGTCTTGAATCTACCTGGCCCGTCCATCCCAGACCAAAGTGTTCCTGTTCCTGCTGCGGCAGAGGGTGCTACCATCCCTCCCGCCGATATTCCTGATTCTGATGCAGTTCCAGCTTCCGGTCCCGGGGTTCCTGATAGGGACCTTAGAGGAGCCATCCGTATGTTGACCCAGTTAGTGGCTGCTTAGGCCTAGAGATCTCATGTTGCCCCTACATCCTCCAGCGGACAGGGAGATTCCGCCAGTTCCAGAGTCAATCAGTTTTTGCGGTTAGCCCCTCCAGAGTTCTCAGGCACAGACCCAGAGGCCGATTCGCAGGATTTCCTTGATGAGATGTACAAGACCCTTCGAGTAATGAAGGCTTCAAAGACGGAGGGAGTTGAATTGGCTTCATACAGGTTGAGGGGAGCAGCGTATTCGTGGTTCGAGATGTGGGAGGACTCCCGTGGGGAGGGAAGACCTCCGGCTAGATGGGATAAGTTTGTAGATGCATTTATGGACCATTTCTTGCCTGCCGAGACGATGGCAGCCCGTGCCACTGAGTTTGAGGTCCTCAAGCAGGGCAGTATGAGTGTTTGGGAGTACCACATGGAGTTTGTGAGATTGTCCAAGTATGCTCCTCAGTTAGTATCGACTATTGATGCTCGAGTTCGGCGATTCGTTCAGGGCCTTAGTCCTTTGGTGGTGAATGAGGCTGCTATAGCGGCCTTACACTCGGATATGAATTATGGGAAGATTGTGGGATTCGCTCAGGCCACAGAGTCTAGGAAGTTGAAAATACGGGTGAAAAGGGAGAGTAACAGCAGGGCCCGATCAGTGGGTCACGTCAGGGAGATCAGGCTCAGGGGGAGAGAGCCGATCAGCTCCCGAGTCGTA
>NW_017685371.1:0-782 GCF_001879085.1 Nicotiana attenuata | reverse complement strand
GACCAACATGGATTTTGTGTGGGGTTACCTACGCACTCAGCGCAAATTCGACTCAATTTGGGTAATAGTGGATCGACTCACCAAATCAGCTCACTTTTTGCCAGTCAAGTCCACTGATACTGCAGAACAATATGCTAAGCTATATATCAAGGAGATAGTAAGGCTTCATGGCACTCCACTTTCTATTATCTCAGATCGAGGGGCACAGTTCACAGCTAATTTTTGGAAGAAATTTCAGCAAGGTCTGGGTACTCAGGTGAATCTCAGCACAGCTTTCCATCCTCAGACTGACGGTCAAGCGGAAAGGACTATTCAAACGCTTGAAGATATGTTGCGGGCTTGTGTCTTGGATTTCAAAGGTAATTGGGATGATCACTTGCCACTTATAGAGTTCGCTTACAATAACAGCTTTCATGCTAGCATTCAGATGGCCCCATTTGAGGCATTGTACGGAAGGAGGTGTAGGTCTCCGATTGGATGGTTTGAAGTGGGTGAAGCAGAATTGATAGGGCCAGACCTTGTGCACCAAGCTATGGAGAAAGTTAAAGTCATTCAGGAAAGGATGAGAACTGCTCAGAGTCGACAGAAATCCTATGCGGACATTCGTCGAAGGGAATTGGAGTTTCAAGTTGATGATTGGGTGTTCTTGAGGGTATCCCCTATGAAGGGAGTCATGCGATTCAGGAAAAAGGAGAAGTTGAGTCCTAGGTATGTCGGGCCGTATCGGATCGCTCAAAGGATAGGGCAGGTGGCTTATATGCTGGAATTGCCTCCCGAAATGT
>NW_017685370.1:5235-6868 GCF_001879085.1 Nicotiana attenuata | reverse complement strand
ATGTTGAGGAGCCAGTGGCTATTTTGGACAGTCAGATCAGGAAGTTGAGGTCAAAGAACATAGCTTCAGTAAAGGTTCAGTGGCGGGGTCAGCCGGCCGAGGAGGCGACTTGGGAGACCGAGCGGGATATGCGCAGCCAGTACCCTCATCTTTTCACTACTTCGGGTATGTTCTCTATGCTCGTTCGAGGACGAACGGATGTTTAAGTGTAGGAGGATGTAACGACCCGGACGGTCGTTTTTGGAAATTACGCCCTGATCCCCCATTAACTGCTTCCCCTAAGTTCATTTCTGCTATTTTGGTTTGCCGGGACGTTCGGTGTTGGGATTCAGAGTGTTTTGGGACACTTAGTCCCTAAATAAGAGCTTAAGAGTTGAAAAATGATCCATAATCGGAACAGTGCAAAGACGACCTTAGAATGGAAATCCGATGGTTCCGTTAGCTCCGTTAGGTAATTTCGGGGTTGGAAGCGTGTTCGGAATGTATTTTGGAGGCTCGTAGCTCATTTAGGCTTGAAATGCCGAAGTTTGAATTTTTGAAGTTTCCGGTCCGATAGTGAGTTTTTGATCCGAGGGTTGGATTGGAATTCCGAAAGTTGCAGTAGCTCCATCATGTCATTTGGGATGTGTGTGCAAAATTTCAGGTCATTCGGGCGAGGTTTGGTTAGGTTTTTGATTGAAAGTGTATTTTGTTGGAATTTGAAGTTCTTAGGCTTGAATCTTTGATTTAATCGGACTTCCGGTGTTGTTTAAGGCGTTTTAAGGATTGTTACAAGTTCGAATAAGGTATTAGGTGGTATTGGTGCTTTTGGTTGAGGCCCCGGGGGCCTCGGGATGATTTCGGGTGGTTAACGACAAAATTTGAGAAGTGTTGCAGCAGCTGAAGTTTTTCCCTTCTGGTATTTTTGCTTCTGCGGCTTGGGAACAGCAGAAGCGGAGCCGCAGAAGCGGCCTTAGCATCGCAGGAGCGAATTTGGGCTCCCTCAGCTTTTTTCGCAGGTGCGGAGGATCTACCGCAGATGCGGTTACGCACCTGCGAGGCTTCTATCGCAGATTCGGCCCTGAGTCTTTTGTGAGAAACCGCAGAAGCGGTAAGTATTTCGCAGAAGCGGCAACCGCAGGTGAGGTTTAAGAACGCAGAAGCGGAACCCTGGATTTTTAATGAAAACCGCAGAAGCGGCTCGTGGTCCGCAGAAGCGGGACCGCAAAAGCGGTCCCTTGTCTGCAGAAGCGGAAATGACTGTTCAGAAATATCAATTTCGAGGGTTAAATTTCATAAGTTTGAAAATCAATTTGGAGCTCGAGAGAAGGCGATTTTGGGTGGATTTCGAAGAGAAAATCACTGGGTAATGTTTTCTTGACCCTATTTAGTTGTATTCCATCAATATATAGTTAAATCCACCTTTAGGGGGCATGCTAGGCAGGGAGTTTCCGAGTTTTGGGAATTGTTTTAGACTTGTGATATTGAGTTGTACTTGCCAAGCGGCATTCAGTACAGTTTCCTTTAGATATTTGATTTGATTCTTCTCTATTTTTCTGCAATTATTATATTTCCGCAAATGTTAGGCTTACCTGGTCATGGGGACCAAGTGCCGTCATGACATGTTCACGGTTGGTGAATTAGGGTCGTGACA
>NW_017685370.1:0-1125 GCF_001879085.1 Nicotiana attenuata | reverse complement strand
ATCGGGTCGCTTAAGAGAGTGGACTCAGTTGATGTGGGGATAAATGCGAGGGTTGTAGAGGATTTCAGTACTAGATGATCTGTGTTTTCACAAACTTGTAGATGATTTGAGTTTAATCTCACTATGACATTGTGGTATCATTAGAGTAAAAGTGTTATGAGTTGTTAAGTGTGTCTTGATATATGGCTTCGAGCCAAGTTGGGGAGGTTGCTGTTGATTAGTTGATTGCACGGTTATGTGCTATGTTGGTTACGTCTCGAGGTATGCTGGCGAATCGGTTCTAGTTGCAGAAATTGAGCCGAGGATGGGCGAGTGAAGCAAAATTTCGACAAAGGTTATATTATGTTCCATAGGATATGAGAATTTCGGAATGTCTAGAGTTGTTGTTGGTAAAGAATGCTCGGTGCATAGAGCAGGAAGTTGCTTGGTTGTATTGGGATGAGGGTCTCATTTTACGGTATCGAAGTGTCAATAAAGCACGAGTGGTTCTGTTCGTCAAATCGCGTAATTTGCAGATGAATAAGAGAGAATGACTCTCGAGAATGGTTTTAATGTGTTCAAGAATCTACATGTAGCACTCAGGTGTTTAAGGTGGTGTATGTGACTAAAGACAGTGTTGTCAATAGAAAATGTCAAGACTCGTGGTATTTTTTTGGTGGTCATGGGATCCTATGTGTCGATACCTGGAAAGTAAAGGAAGCGAATTTAGATTCGCAGAAAGTTCTCAGAGTGAAGTATTCTGGAATGTGGTATTTCTGGGGAAACAATTGAGAGAGTATTCAGTGGCCTATGGGTCTTGGACAGTGTGGTCTTATGTTCGAGTCTCGTGTGGTAAGCTTGGATTGAGGCATTGTGATGCTACAGCGAGGGAGAAATATCAAGTGGATGATGAATCAAAAAGGGAAATTAGATAGATCGAATAGCTTGATAGTAGACCAAATCGGTATGGTTAGGATGTGATTAATTCTTCGTATGCGTTCGAGGTAATGGGCTTTTACAGGTATTGTGCAGCAAGGCTCTTGAGTTCTGACAGCTTGCTTAGCTTGGTTCGGGTAGAAGGACTTAGTCCTGGCAGTTTAGCTTGTGCAATGGAATTGGGAGAGAGTTCTTGATGAGTTTTACCGT
>NW_017685369.1:0-6868 GCF_001879085.1 Nicotiana attenuata | reverse complement strand
CAACAACAATTCACAAAGAATTTCCATAACCATCAATACCATTTCCATCATATTCAATAACTCATATGCATTTTACGTCACAACGATAATTGCCCACGACAAGCCATATATGTTATTATCACAGTTGTTCCAATTGCATCATTTACGATTTCCTTCCATCATTTTTTGCTCAGCTCTTACCACATAACACTTTCACAATCACACATTTGGTTTATTGCCAATTACTTACACCATTATATCGGGAGACTTAACCACGAACACTCAAATCATACCAATCACAGAATTTCACACATAATCCACGTAGATATCACATACCAAATATTCGTACACCAAACAAGGTGATTTTACAAATGTCAAAGTTAGCCATACATACCTCAAAGAGCTTTCCCTCAAATTTTTAGAATACACCAACACCTCTAGCAATAACAATCTATAAGGAAATAGCGGAAATCTATTAATAATTAGAAAGATTACCCATGGTGTAACTCTCTTAGGAATTTCATCAAACACCTAACAATTGAAGTAGACTACAAGGTTCTACAATGGAAATTCCTTCTTCCTTTATCCAATTTTATCAAGAACTACCTAAAATAGTTCATTAATCCCATCTACTATAGCTTAGTGTCACATGCATGGCCTATTTCTATCCCCACAATATATTTTTTGAACTCATAATCTCATATATGAAATATTTGAAGTAGGACATACCCGGAAGATAGTGAGCTAGAGATTGGCATGCTTGATTCTTGAGGGTTTGTGCAAGATTGATGATTAGGAGGCTAGGTTCCTCTTTCTCTCTCTAAAATGCTCTCACCTCTCTCTAGATTTAGTGTAAAAATAGTCCCAAATGAAGCCCCAAAGCTTATTTATCAAAGTGGGTTCGGATATGAAAATTTCCAAAAATGACCCCCGAAGTCAAAAATGTGGTGCAATTATGCTATAGCATAATCGAAATGTGGGCAGCATTCTTGCAGCATAATCAAAATGCGATAGCATAATTGATTATGCTACAGCATAATCAACATGCGACAGCATAATGTTTTGCCCGACACTGCTTCACTATGCGGCGCATATGCGGTCCGCATGGTTGATTTGTGATCGCAAATTGGTCGCAAATCTAGCCTTTGGTAATTTGATCATAACTTTGTGTAGGAATGTCGAAATGATGAACGGTTTGAAGCGTTGGAAACTAGACTCGAAAACCTTTCATTTGATATTTTGTTCATCACATAAAACCTTATACATATTTAGATATGCTCGTTCAAAGTATGGACTAGTGCAAGCTCATTTGGAATTTTAGCCTATTATGAAATTTTTCCAATTTTTCTAAGACTTAGGCCTTTCCTTGGACCCCAAATTACTTACCATAAGACTTATACACATATTTACCAAATCCAATTGATGTAAACCATGTTAATAGCACATAAAAATATTATAATAAACCTACGTGGCACCACGAGATCCTAGGTTACTTAGCGAAATTTTCCGGGGCCTTACACAAGGGAGACAATATCATAATTCTCTTCTCTTTTTCACATTTACTTCACAACTCAATTTACAACTTGAGCCAACGCTCTACCATGCTCAATTACCAATGGTACTTTCACAATTCGATTCACAACTTGAGCCAATGCTCTACAATGTTCAAATACCAATGATACTTTCACAAATCAATTTACAACTTGAGCCAACGCTCTTAAATGTTCAATTACCCAATTTACTTCCACAAGCCTTGTTCAACAATAGGAATATCACATAAGGCATGAACAATACAAAACGGAGTCAAATTAATCATAATATAAGACTTACGGGCATGCTTGACACCAACGTATAGATACTCGTCACCATGCCTATACATCGTACTCAACAATTAACACATAGCAAATAGGACACGACTCCTAATCCCTCAAGCTAAGGTTAGACCAAACACTTACCTCGATGCCACGAACACAATTCGAGCCTCAACTATCGCTTTACCCCTTGATTCCACCACCAATTCGCTTGTATCTAGCCACAAGTTACTTAACCATATCAATAAATGCTAAATTAATCAATTCCAATGCATGAAAATAGATTTTTTAAAGTTTTTCCCAAAAAGTCAAAAATCGACCTCGGGCCCACATGGTCAAAACCCGAGGTTCGAACCAAAACCCGATTACCCATTCACCCCCGAGCCCGGATATATAATTGATTTTAGACTCCGACCTCAATTTGAGGTCTAAATCCTCAAATTTCAATATTCTTAGGTTTTACCCAAAAATTCCCAATTCCACCATGAAAACCCTAGATTCTAGGATGAAATCTTGTAAAACGAAGTGAAGAAGTGAAAGAAATGAGTTTAAAATCACTTGCTTGTTTTTTGGGGAAAGAAAGAGTGCTTGAAAATCGCCCTTTATGTTTTAGGTTTCTGAAAATGGTAAAATAACTAAAAAGTCCCGTTTATATACTCCTCTCATACCCTCACCGCGGACCGCATAAAAAGGGGTTGCGGCCGCAGAGCTCCACCGCGGACCGCAAAATATCGAGCGCGGCCGCGGAGGCTTGGCCTTGCTCTTTCGCGGACCGCATAAATCCCACCGCGGTCGCGAGAAAGCTCTGCGGACCGCGAAGTCAGGTTCAGAGACCTGCAACTCCTCTGAACGTGCAACAGCTATTTTTTTCTAAGTCTAAATCCACTCCGTGGCCTATCCAAAACTCTCCCGAGCCCTCGGGCTCCAAACCAAACATGCACGCAAGTCCAAAAATATCATACGGACTTGCTCGTGCGATCAAATCATCAAAATAATATTAATAACTATGAATTAAGCCTCAAATTCATAAAATCACTTAAGAACATCAAATTTTTTCAATTTTCTCAAATAAGGTCCGATTCACGTCATTTCAAGTCCGTTTCTTACAAATTTTACAGGCTCAATTTAAATCACAACTAAGACCTGTACTGGGCTCCGGAACCAAAATACGGGCCCGATACCATCAAATTCAATTACATTCAAATTTCCGAAGACTCTAGGAATTTCAGTTAAACAATTTTCTTCAAAAATTTATTTCTCGGACTTGCGACCTCGGAATTCGATTCCGGGCATACGCCCAAGTCCCATATTTTCCTACGGACCCTCCGGGATCGTCAAATCACGGGTCCGGGTCCGCTTACCCAAAAAGTTGACCAAAGTCAACCTAAATTCATTTTAAAAGCAAAATTTATTATTTTTCACAGATTTTCACATAATGGCTTTTCGGATACACTTCCGGACTGGGCACGCAAATCAAGGTGAAACAAAAGGGAGATTTTAAGGCCTCGGATCAGGGAATTTATTTTCAAAACGAGTGATGTCCTTTTAGGTCATCACATCCTCCACCTCTAGAACAACCGTTCGTCCTCAAACGGACATAAGAAGGAAGTACCTGCGTCGGAGAAAAGATGGGGGTATCGGCTCCGCATATCGGACTCGGACTCCCAGGTCGATGCCTCCGCAGGCTGACCTCTCCACTGAACACGAACAGAAGGGAAACTCTTCGATCTCAACTTACGAACCTGCTGGTCTAGAATATCTACCGGCTCCTCCTCATAGGACAAGTCCTTGTCCAACTGGACAATGCTGAAATCTAACACGTGGGATGGATCGTCGTGATACTTCCGAAGCATGGACACATGAAACACTGGATGTACGGCTGATAAGCTTGGTGGCAACGCAAGTCTGTAAGCCACCTCCCCCACTCGATCAAGAATCTCAAACGGGCCAATGAACCTAGGGCTATGCTTTCCCCTCTCACAAAATCTCATCACGCCCTTCATAGGCGACACCCGAAGCAACACCCGCTCGCCAACCATGAATGCCATATCACGAACCTTACGGTCGGCATAACCCTTTTTCCTGGACTGAGCTGTACGAAGCCTATCCTGAATGATCCTGACCTTGTCCAAGGCATCCTGTACTAGATCCGTACCCAACAGCCGAGCCTCCCCCAGCTCAAACCACTCAACCAGCGACCGACACCGCCTACCATATAAAGCCTCATAAGGAGCCATCTGAATGCTCGACTGGTAGCTGTTATTGTTGGCAAACTCCGCTAAAGGCAAAAACTGATCCCACGAGCCTCCAAAGTCAATAACACAAGCTCGGAGCATATCCTCCAAAATCTGAATAGTACGCTCGGACTGCCCGTCCATCTGAGGATGAAATGCTGAGCTCAACTCGACCCGTGTGCCCAACTCACGTTGAACTGCCGCCAGAAATGCGAGGTAAACTGCGTACCTCGATCAGAAATGATAGACACGGGCACACCATGAAGACGAACAATCTCCCGGATATAGATCTCAGCTAACATCTCAGAAGAATAGGAGACTGCCACAGGAATGAAATGCGCTGACTTGGTCATCCTATCAACAATAGCCCATACTGCGTCGAACTTCCTCTGAGTATGTGGGAGCCAACAACAAAGTCCATAGTGATACATTCCCACTTCCACTCAGGAATCTCAATCTTCTGGAACAAACCACCAGGTCTCTGATGCTCGTACTTTACCTGCTGACAGTTCAAACACCGAGCCACATACGCAACAATATCCTTCTTCATCCTCCTTCACCAATAATGCTGCCGCAAATCCTGATACATCTTAGCGGCGCCCAGATGAATAGAGTACCGGGAACTATGGGCCTCCTCTAGAATCAACTCTCGAAGTCCATCTACATTAGGCACACAAATACGACTCTGCGTCCTCAAAACTCCATCATCTCCAACTGTAACCTGCTTGGCACCTCTGTTCCACACTGTGTCCCTAAGAGCACACAAATGGGGATCATCATACTGCCGATCTCGAATACGCTCCAATAATGAAGAACGAGCGACTGTGCAAGCTAACACACGGCTGGGCTCAGAGACATCCAACCTCACGAACTGATTGGCCAAAGCCTGAACATCCAAAGCAAGCGGTCTCTCACCGACCGGAATATACGCAAGACTACCCATACTGGTTGACTTTCTACTCAAAGCATCGGCCACCACATTGGTCTTTCCCGGATGGTATAAGATGGTGATATCATAGTCTTTCAGTAACTCCAACCACCTTCTCTGCCTCAAGTTTAGCTCATTCTGCTTGAACAAGTATTGCAAACTCTTGTGATCCGTGAACACCTCACATGACACGCCATATAAATAGTGCCTCCAAATCTTCAGCGCGTGAACAATGGCTGCTAACTCCAAATCGTGGACTGGATAGTTCTTCTCATGAATCTTCAACTGACGCGAAGCATAAGCAATGACCTTGCCATCCTGCATCAACACCGCACCAAGTCCAATACGAGATGCATCACAATAAATTGTATATGGCCCTGAACCTGTGGGCAAAACCAACACCGGCGCCATAGTTAAAGCTGTCTTGAGCTTCTGAAATCTCGCCTCACACTCGTCCGACCACTTGAACTGAGCACCTTTCTGGGTCAGCCTGGTCATCGGGGCTGCAAAGGATGAAAACCCCTCCACAAACCGACGGTAATAGCCCGCCAAACCCAAGAAACTCCGGATCTCTGTAGCTGATGTGGGTCGAGGCCAGTTCTTGACTGCCTCTATCTTCTTCGAATCCACCTGAATACCCTCTGTTGAAACAACGTGAACCAAGAATGCAACTGAACTCAACCAAAACTCACACTTCGAAAACTTAGCATACAACTGACTATCTCTCAGAGTCTGAAGAACCACTCTCAGCTGCTGCTCATGCTCCTCCCGGCTGCAGAATAAATCAAAATATCATCAATGAAGACTACCACGAACGAATCCAAGTAAGGCCAGAACACTCGGTTCATCAAATCCATGAAAGCTGCTGGGGCATTTGTCAATCCGAATGACATCACCAAGAACTCATAATGCCCGTACCGAGTGCGAAAAGCTGTCTTAGGGACATCGGATGCCCTAATCCTCAACTGATGGTAGCCCGATCTCAAGTCGATCTTAGATAACACTTGGGCACCCTGAAGCTGGTCAAACAAATCATCAATCCACGACAATGGGTACTTATTTTTGATTGTGACCTTGTTCAATTGCCGGTAATCTATACACATTCTCATTGATCCGTCCTTCTTCTTAACAAACAACATTGGCGCACCCCAAGGCGAGACACTGGGCCTAATAAAGCCCTTATCAAGAAAGTCTTGCAATTGCTACTTCAATTCTTTCAACTCAGGCGGGGCCATACGATACGGCGGAATAGAAATGGGCTGAGTGCTCGGAGCCAAATCAATGCAAAAGTCAATATCCCTGTCGGGTGGCATACCCGGGAGGTCTGAAGGGAAAACCTCAGGAAACTCACGAACCACAGGCACAGAATCCATAGAAGGACCTGAGCACTAGAATCACGAACATATGCCAAATAGGCCAAACACCCCTTCCCGACCATACGCCGAGCCTTTATATATGAGATAACACGATGGGTAGAATGACCAGGAGTCCTTCTCCACTCTAAACGAGGCAACCCCGGCAAGGCTAAGGTCATAGTCTTGGCATGACAGTCCAAGATAGCGTGGTAAGGTGATAACCAGTCCATCCCCAATATGACATCAAAATCAACCATGTCCAACAGTAACAAATCTACTCGGATCTCAAGACCCCCAACCACAACTACACAAGAACGATGAACACGATCTACCACAATAGAATCACCCACCGGTGTAGACATATAAACAGGAGCACTCAAAGAATCACTAGGCATGACCAGATATGGTGCAAAATAAGATGACACATAAGAGTATGTAGACCCTGATCAAATAGCACTGAAGCATCCCTACTACAAACCAGAACCGTACCTATGATAACTGCATCGGAAGCCTCAGCCTCAGGCCTGGCTAGAAGAGCATAACATCGGGGCTGGGCCCCAC
>NW_017685367.1:0-6870 GCF_001879085.1 Nicotiana attenuata | reverse complement strand
AACTTGGGAAAGCAAAATCACTGTTATTCAGGAATCAAAGAACATTGATACTCTCAAGTTGGATGAGCTGATTGGAAACCTCACTGCCTATGAACTAAGAAGGCAAACTATGAAGATGGATGCACCCAAGAAGGAAAGAAGCCTGACTCTCAGAATAGCTGAAGGTGCAGACTTAGAGGATGATGAAATGGCTATGATCACAAGGGATTTCAAGAAGTACCCAATGAGAGGAAAGGGTTCTTCAAGAGGTGCAACCTTCAACAAACCAAGGGCCCCTGAAAAATAGACCAACGAGGGCTGCTACAAATGTGGTAAGACTGACCACATGATCAAGAATTGTCCTCAATGGAAAATTGAATGGAAGAAAGAAAGGGCTGAACGAAGAAACAGGAAGAAGGAACATGTTCAACCCAAGAAGAACAAAGGATCAACAAAGGCTATGGTTGTTGCTTGGGGAGAAAGCTCAGATGAGGATTCAGAAGATGAAGCTGGAGATGAACAATCACTTATGGCTATTGGAGAATCAGATGATGAACAAAAGGTAAGTGTGATTCATCTCAAAGACAGGACTAAATTTTTGTTGAAAGAAAAACTATCTGAATTACTGCTAGACTTCATTGATGAGTCTGAGGTCATAAACAATGATATGAAATAACTGTCTAAGGAATGTGTGATCCTAAAAGCTAAGTGCAAAAATATGGAACTCAGGGCTAGTGAAAGTGATAGTAAAAATACTGAGTTGAAGAACCAGGTTCTTGAACTTGACACCACTGTCTTAGAACTTAGATCTGAAAATTTAAAACTGAAATTAGGAACAGGTAAAAAGAATGCTGATCACACACACCTCACCTTAGAAGAAAATTTAGGAAAAATGAAGGATGAGTTGTACAAGAGAGATGAGCAGATAAGAGTCCGAAAAGAAGATCTAGGCAAGGTTAAGCATGAACTAGACAGAACTTGCAAATGGAATGTCCTTTGAAGCACTATCTTGGCTACATGAACATCACAGTAGCAATAAGAGAGGACTTGGCTATGGAACCCCTGCACCTAAGTGGGATCCCAAAAGCAAGTATTTCACACTTCCAGAGAACAAGATCTGCACACACTGTGGTAAGACTGATCACTTAAAAGTGAATGTAATGCAAAAGAAAAGGCCAGTTAAAAGAACAAAACCTTTGTTCAAGGGAAAAATAGGCTGCCAGGATGAGCTAAAAAGAATTTAATTCACCCTTTTGTCTATAGAAAGGGACCCAAACTAGTTTGGGTTCCTAAGACTAACCCCTGATTTTCTTTTGTAGGTCAAAGTGAAGGGGAGCAGCCAAATATGGTACATGGATAGTGGCTCACAACATATGACTGGTAGCAAAAACCAATTCCTTTCACTTGAGGACCTCAAAGGAGGAAATGTCTCCTCTGGAAATGGTAAGAAAGGTGAGATCGTTGGGGTTGGAAAGGTAGGTAAGACAAACTCACATTCCATTGAGAATGTCTACTTGATAGATGGCTTAAAATATAGCCTAATCAGTGTATCACAACTGTGTGACAGAGGTAACTTGGTAGCATTCACCTCTACCAAATATTTTGTGATAAATCTTACCACTGACAAGATTGTTTTGCAGGGAAAAAGAGTAAACAATATTTACATTGTAGATCTGTCCACTCTTTTAGAAAACGAACTCATTTGCTTGAGTGTGTTGGACAATGATCCCCTCATATGGCACAAAAGACTTGGTCATGCAAGTCTAAATCAACTCAACAAATTAGTCTCCAAGGACCTAGTGACACGGTTACCTAACATCAAGTTCAAGGAAGACAAAGTTTGTCAGGCTTGTGCAAGGGGGAAGCAGGTAAAATCCTCCATTAAAAGCAAGAAAGTGGTAAGCACGACCAGGTCGATGGAACTGGTTCATATGGATCTCTGTGGTCCAATGAGAACATTGAGCAGAGGTGGTAAGAAATATGTGATGGTACTTGTTGATGATTACTCTAAGTTTACTTGGCTATTGTTTTTAACATCTAAGGATGAAGCATTTGACATGTTTACTGCCTTTGTTAGAAAAACTCAGAAAATAACTTGGTAATCAACTTGCATCAATTAGGTCTGATCATGGAACTGAATTTGAAAATGCTAAGTTTGCTGAATTTTGTGATGAGCATGGTATAGATCATAACTTCTCCACCCCTAGGACTCCTCAACAAAATGGAGTAGTTGAAAGAAAGAATAGGACTCTTGAAGATATGGCTAGGACTATGCTTCTTTCTAGTAAATTTCCCCATAGCTTCTGGGCAGAGGCTGTAAATACTGCATGTTACATCATTAATAGGTGCATGACTAGACCTCTTGTAGAGAAAACTCCCTATGAGTTACTTAAAGGGAGAAAACCAAATATGTCCCATCTTAGGGCATTTGGATGCAAGTGCTTTGTGCACAATAATAGAAAGGACTCCCTAGGTAAGTTTGATCCCAGAAGTGATGAGGAGTGTTCTTGGGATATTCTTCACATAGCAAAGCTTATAAAGTGTACAACAAAAGAACTTTGTGTGTAGAAGAAAGTGTACATGTAGTTTTTGATGAAACTAACATTCTTTCTGAGAGACAGGAACATGAAGATGAAGCTATTGGGCTGGTAAAAGAATTGAGTGAAGTCACAGCTCAAGCTGAAGCTGCACCAAAAGAAGGAACAGGTGATGGAACAGGTTCTTCCATCCAGGGCAACCTGACAGGGGGAACTGAACAAAGAAGAAGTGAATCTAATTTCCAAATGGAACCTGTCCATGAGCATGTTCCTTAGCAACAAAACATGGGAGAAACTTCAAACAGAAATCAATTGGTTGTGAAACCTTACAAGTATCAAAGTTCTCATCCCATTGAGAACATCCTTACTGACTCAACTTCTGGAGTTAAAAACAGATTTCAATTAAAGAATCTATGTGCTTTTGATGCATTCTTATCTCTTATTGAACCTAAAAATGTTGTTGAAGCTTTGCAGGATGCAGACTGGGTGAATGCAATGCAAGATGAACTCAATCAGTTTGAAAGAAGTCAAGTGTGGCATCTGGTCACAAGACCCAACGACAGATCAGTCATTGGCACTAAATGAGTCTTCAGAAACAAACTTGATGAAGATGGAACGGTTACAAGGAACAAGGCAAGACTGGTGGTCCAAAGTTATAGCCAAGAAGAAGGCATAGATTATGATGAGACCTTTGCTCTAGTTGCAAGACTGGAGGCAATAAGACTCCTCATAGCCTTTGCAGCACACATGGAATTTACCCTTCACCAAATAGATGTGAAGAGTGCCTTCCTAAATGGCTACTTAAAGGAAGAAGTCTTTATCAAACAATCTCCAGGGTTTGAAAGTAAGGAGTGTCTAGATCATGTATACAAACTGGACAAGGCCCTATATGGACTGAAGCAGGCTCCTAGAGCATGGTATGAACGCATATCCAAATTCCTGCTTGAACATGGATACAAAATAGGTAAGATTAACAGCACTCTATTCTTGAGGAAAAAAGGTAAGGATCTACTAGTAGTTCAAATATATGTCGATGACATAATTCTTGGGGAAACCACTGAAAAACTGAGTAAGGAATTTGCTAAATTAATGGGGAGTGAGTTTGAAATGAGTATGATGGGTGAACTTAGCTTCTTCTTAGGTTTACAGATCAAACAAAACCCAAATGGAACCATGATCCATCAGCAGAAATATGCAACAGAGTTTATTAAGAAGTTTAAAATGGATAAATCAAAAGAAATAGACACTCCCATTTTAACAGCTACTAAATTAGACATAAATGAACATGGTTCATCTGTTGATCAGAAGTTGTATAGGGGTATGATTGGTTCACTTCTATATCTTACTGCTAGCAGACCTGACATTGTTTTCAGTGTAAGGCTTTGTGCTCGTTTTCAGACAAATCCTAAGGAATCCCACTTGACTGCTGTCAAGAGGATACTGAGATATTTGAAAGGCACTACTGACCTTTGCCTTTGGTACCCTAAAGGTAGTAACTTTAATCTAGTAGGATATGCTGATGTTGACTATGCAGGTTTCCTTGTGGATAGGAAAAGCACCTCAGGTATGGCTCATTTTCTTGGTTCATGTCTGGTATCATGGGCCACTAAAAAGCAGAATTCAGTGGTTTTATCCACTGCTGAGGCTGAGTATGTTGGTGCTGCCTCTTGTTGTGCTCAACTGTTGTGGATCAAACAGTAGCTGATAGATTTTGGCATTGAAGTTGGTTGCATCCCTATCTTCTGTGATAACACTAGTGCTATAAGTATGACCAAGAACCCAGTTCATCATAAGAGGACTAAGCACATAGATGTTAGACACCACTTCTTAAGGGACAACTATGAGAAAGGATTGATTACTATAGAATTCTGTGCTACTGATAAATAAATTGCTGACATCTTTACTAAAGCACTGAGTAGAGAAAGCTTTGAAAGGAACAGGTTAGAATCAGGGATGATTAATATCACCAAATGGGACCAGCTCAGAATGCACAAATGAAAAAAAAATGAATGAAAAAAATGGAAAATGAAAAATTTTTGGCTAGGAAATCTGGAACTTGTGTAAATATCTAGATTAATTTTTACTCAGTTTCATACTGTAAATAGTATACTCCTGCGACATGTGTTGATATGACTCACTGATCTCTAACAAAATTTCCTCTATTATGGTAAATTGAGGCAAGATCAAGAGAATTCTAAATGAAGAACCTGGTTCATCAGTATTGGTTCATCTGAATAACGAGGTATGTTTTTTATACTCTTCACAATTAGAAATATAAATATTTAAATCATGAGCAGAGTCCTAACTATGTTCAAAAAACATCAGAAAATCCTATCCGTTTATTTTGAACCAGTTCTGTCTCTATTAGAATTCTCACCACATGAAATGCCTAAATTCTAGGGAAGCTTAACCGTTCATTCAACCTGAATTTTCAGGTTGATTAGACCTCTAATTGACTGCAAAAAGCTACCGTTAGTCATTAAATAAGTTTCTCTCTTTAAATACCCATCATCACCCTCTACCACCCTCATTATTCCAAACAGTCAAAAATTCCGTTCACTCTCAATTGTTCTCTCTTCCAAAAGCCTAACTCACAAACTCTCTCACGAAATTAGTTACAATGTCTAACCCTCAAGATAATCCAGGCACTCCTCCACCACCCTCCCCTTCTGGTTCCTCCACACCTCCTCCACCCAGTACAAACCCCCAGCCTAAGAAAAGACGTGTTAAAATGCTCGCTCGAAAAACTATAGCCACAGGTGCACTGTCGAAGAGATTGAACGCACAATTGAAGGCTACCCAAGCCCAAGAATCTGAACACTCAGACGATTCCTTCAAGTCTGCAAGTGAGGGGGAAGGACCTGCATCTTCTGACTCTGAGAAGATTCAGAGTTCCCCTTCTAAGGTACGTTCCGTATTGGTTGAAAGTGTAGAAAATAGGTTTGTTCTTGTTGGGTCTGTTAGAGATGTGGAAATGTCTGAATTGAGAAGGAGAGGAGGTAAAAATAAAAGTGAAAAAGAAAAAGAGAGAGAGGGTGCAAGCTGTGATGTGAGGGGAACAGGGGTAGAAGTGGTTGCTTCGTCACCCACCTCTAAGATGATTAGACCAGCAATTTATGGGGCTGAAGATGAAATTGTAGGAGAAAGTGGCAAGAAAACAGGGGGAAGTGGACCAGGAGAGGCTGTTGAGGGTTTGGTAAATTTAAGTTCTCATGTGGATGAACCCGGTTCATCTGTTGAAGAAAACCTAGCAAATCTTCTGAAGAAAATAGGTGCCAGTTATAATCCCAAGAAAAGGAGAAATCCAACGCCTAAGATTTCAAGCACTACAAAGAACACCAAGAAAAGAAAGGCCAATTCCCCAATAACTGCTGAAATTCCCTTGCCAAAGGGGAGAGCCACAAGAAGTATGGTGAAACAGAGTGAGAGCGAATTACAAAAGGCTTTGGCTGAAAGCAAGAAGAAGAGGATAGATAAAGGAAAAGCCAAGGTTGCAGAGCCTTCTGAAAGTGGGGCTCTAGTTCAGGAAAGTGGGGCCAAGGATGCTGAGATAGCTAGGCTGAAGGCTCGCTTAGCAGAGGTTGAATCTGAGAGGGATGCTCTCAGAACTGAGCTCACCAAGGAAAAGGAGAAGAATGATGGCATTCTTCAAAATATGCTGAACCTTCTCCAAGCCCAAAACCAACTCTCTAGCTCCCCCAAGCCTTAGTACTTCTAGCCTTCATATCTTGAACCTGTCTAGTACCACCAGTGACCCAGATTAGGGATTTCTCTTTCTTTTGCTCATGTTTTGAATATTTTTGCTTTCTTTTTATGGATTGTGGTAGCAACATATCTTCTATCAATGATATCTACTGTTTTTGCTCTTGTTGATTGTTAATATTTCCTTGATAGTTTAAAATGTTTGCTTGATTACTGATGATTAATCCATGATTGCACTTGCAGTTGCCCCAGTGGCCATGAGTAATTGTTAAAATTCTTGGACTCACACTTTGTTTATGCAACTTTTCGATGATGCCAAAAGGGGGAAGAGATGTTGTGCTTTATATATTCTGAATAAGTGATGTTTATAACCTAATGAACCTGGTCCTTGATGACAAGTAAATTTTTCTAATCTTGTATTAATGAATAAGCTGAGTTCTGACAGGGCCTAAGTGAGTGAGAAGCACAGAGTTTGTCATCATCAAAAAGGAGGAATTTGTTGGCCCAAGTAAAGGTGAAGTTTTGAAGACTGACAAAGGAACTCAGATATGGACCAGGTCCATCTTGTGAAGCACAGTTATGATCAACTCAAACATGTGAAATGCACGTGAAGGAGATAAACCTAACATATCAGAAGTGTTATCTCCTGATC
>NW_017685366.1:0-6872 GCF_001879085.1 Nicotiana attenuata | reverse complement strand
TATATATATATTATTTTTCCATCGGTCCTACAACGGACATCAAACATTGGATAAAAAAAAGGGTCAAATACAACTTAAAAATTCTTTAAAATAGACATACAATTGAAGCAGGATAAGAATAGTAACTAAAGTAAGAAAAAAATTACTTCAAGAATCAAGATGGATATTCAGATCTGCTGCAAAGTGTATAGTAGTAGTAGACCTCCTATCTCATATTTCATTCCTTTTGCTCTAACCCAACCTAGAAACTTAGGGCCTGCTTAACCATAAAAAAGATTCCTTCTTTTATTTTTTTAAACAAGTATTTGGGCATGAAAAATTTAAATTTCACTCAAAGTTGAATTATAAATTTATTCAGAATATGAAAACTCCAAAAGCTATTTTACAAAAAAAATCACTTCAAAACACTCACAAAATTCAAAAATAGCTCCAAATTGTATTCATGTCCAAACACAATTCTAGTTTTCAAATTGAAACTTTTTTTTTCAATTTTTCCCGAAATTTCACGTTTTTAATGTGCAAACGCCCACTTAACCTTTTGGCTACTCAGGTCTTGCCTATAATTAGCCTATATCCTACTTACCTATTCTGGTCACTAACTTAAATCTCAAACCTCAGAATTTCGATTCTTAATAAATTTCAGTTTATAATCCCTCTAGAATATGGAAGAGAGGAATAAACTATCTTTTGAATATTTGAAAAGGGCAATCTAACCTGTGTAATGCATATTTAACAAGTTTGACAATAACCCAGTAGAATCCACTGGTGTGTATATCTATCTATCTATCTATACTATACTATATTAAAAGCACAAAGGCCCTTATCGAAATGTTGTTTGTCTTTTTTACTCTTTTAAAATAGATTTCACACTAGGAAATGACAATTTTGTCCTAAGGGGAATCTATTTTTTAAGGGTGAAAAAGGCGAACGATATTTCGCTAAGGGCCTTCGTGCTTTTAATATAGTAAGTAATAGATAATAGATAATAGATAGATATAGATAGATAATATTTCCTTTATATTTGGAGTTTTTCCTTAATATTTCCATAATTAGAATTCTAAATAAATACATAACTCTACCTTATATTTAGGACTTTTAAATGTTAGATAATTCCTTTTATATTTGGATTTTTTTCCTTTCTTCTTTTGATAGTATAATAATTCCTTAACCATAATTACATTAGAGTTGTATACTGTGGTGACACTAAAAACAAGCCAACTATTAAACATACTTTAGTTCTCTCTTATAGGTTTTCTCTCATCAACACCTAATATATTTTTTTCTAATGTTTATAAGAAAACTGATCTAGGCATGTTATGCATCAGCGCTCCTGGGTACTGTTGCATCAGTGTTCCTGGGTATTGTTGCATCTGAATTGAGGATTCATACCAGTTGAACTCTGAGATCCTTTATGTTATGTTATTGTTACAGGTAAAGACTTCATTCTTAAGGTTACAGATTCTCTCTCATCACCTAATAAATTTTATTAAATCGTATAAAAATTTAGCATACGTGCATGCTCATAATAAATTATCATTTTTTTCCTTCGCTCATCATAGTATGTTTTAACGACGTATTGGCAACCAACAATAATTTTGAATCTGGATTTGGGGATTTGATCTCGCACGTGCTTTCAAGTCGACGATTTATAGCTTATTTTGTCTCGTAAAGCTTTGAGTGAGATGTATGTTTTATCTTCACATCAAACTAATTGTTCTTCCGTCACATAGGAGCCTTGGCTCTTATCTCTAAAAACAAAGGTATCGTCTTCACGTCAGCTACTTCCTTTCTCTGTTTCTTTTTCACCTATTGATTCATGTAGTTTTTGCATGCCTTGCTATTTTACACGAATTCATTAGTTATAATTGCTTGAGTTTATTTGTACATATAAAAATTTTCATATTGCAGAGCTTAAAAGTTTATTAGATTCTCAATATGAATGAGATTATTTTAATTAATAAGATTCATTAGAATACTATAATTAAAACTGAGACTGCTACTAAACATTGATTTTGGGTAGCATGTATACTTTCTTGTTTGGTTTATTGGAGCTGCAGGTTGATGTTTTTACCTTTTTTGCCATTGATGACTCATGTAATAATTTCTTTACCTAGCTATTGTTGCTCGATCAATTTGTTAAAGTTGACGCAATTTTTTTAGATGGTTTGAGATACTGGCCAGGGGCGGATCGGGGGCAAGCTTTCGTCGAAACGTCAAGTATATATGTATATTCATGTACAAAATAATATAAAATTTTACTTGCCATCCGGAGTAACAAAAGATGTCAAGGTGCCAATGGCAAGGGGCAGACAATATCTCCTTGGTGGTAAGGGATTGAAACTACGTTTAGGGCAGCAACTTTTGAACTTTTTGGTTTGCTGCATCATGTTTCTGTAAGGGTGCACTGTGGTCCGGGCCCAGCCCAGGACCGGACCGGGACCGGGGGCCAAATGGGCCTATTGGGCCGGTCCCAAATGGTACTCCAAGCCCGTAGCGGGCCGGTCTTGTACATTTAGCCCACGAGCCCGGGACCGCTAAGCCCGGGACCGGCAGGCAGGCCTGGACCGGTTCAACCGGGCCTAACGGGCCTCAACGGCTAAATTTAAAAAAAAAAAAAAATCCAACGGTCAGATTTTAAAATCTAGCCGTTGACCATCAAAAAAAAGCCGTTTGGGACTTTAAAAAATAGCCATTTGGCCCCCAAACTTTATTTTAACTCCAAACTTTATATAATTACACTTTTTCCCAATTCTCAACTATAAATACCCCCTCATTCTTTCATTTTTACTCACAAATTCATCAATCTCTCTCAATCTATATCTAATTCTCTTCTATAATTGCTTATTTTATATTGCAATTTCGTGAAAAATTGTGAAATTGGTGAATTGAAGTCTTCAAGTGTTCAACGATTTTTAATTTTCAAGAAGTTGTTCGGCAATTCGGTAAACTCGTTCCAACTCTTAACTTTTAAGAATATATTTTTGTGTGTTTTAGTTTGCATATTAATTTTTAAGGCTAATTAATATGGCATTTTCTTTGAAAAAAATATTTGGTGGTAAGGGAAAATCTAAAATTGGTGAAAGTAGTCGCCAACCTACTACCCTTCTCCCGGCTCCCCGACCCAGACCTGTTACCCGTCCTCCTGCACCTATTATTCTTGATAGTGATAACCCTTGTTTTCAATTTTCCGATAGTGAATTTTGCCATAATGTTGCACCAGGTCAACAATTAAATGATGACGTTATGAATGCGCTTTATCCTAATGAAACTATTTTTGAAAATGATGATGAAAATGATGGTGTAGATGAAATCCAACCGGATTTTGATGATACACCTACTAGTCCTGTTAATAACCCAACTGATGCCTCGCCCGACCCACCTGTAGAAACCCCTACTTTTAATAGACAACCTTCTAAACGCCCCGAAACATCACTTGTTTGGAATTTTTTTACTCAATTAAGAGAACAAAATAAGGCTAAGTGTAAAACTTGTGGGAGTTTGCTGGCGAAATTTACTGGAGACCATAGCGGTATGGGTAGTTTGGCTAGGCACATAAAAATACACCCTAGAGATAAAGCTAAATTTTTTCAAATGAAAGCGCAGCTAGAGGGGACAAGTGTAGATACTACGGTTAACCCTAGTACAGGTTCAAATCTAGTTCAACCAGGAATTAACACTGTGACCGGTGGTATTTTATATTACGATCCAAATAAAGATCGTGAAGAATTAGCAAAGATGGTTAACGTTATGTGCTTACCCTATAATTTTCCTTCTAACCCTAACTTTGTGCATTATATTAGAAAAGTTTTTAATCCTACTTATAAAGGTTGTCCTCGCGCAACAGTAAAGAGCGATATTTATAAATATAAACATGAATATGAACAATATTTGCGGTATTTATTTACTCATATAAATTGTCGGATTGCTATTACTACTGATATTGGTAGAAGTAATAATGATTGTGATTATCTAACTGTTACAAGTCATTGGATTGATGAGGAGTGGATAATGCAAAAACGCATTATTGCTTATAGAATAATTAATTCACGTCACACAGGTAAGTTTATTGCTAACACTGTTGCAGATATTTGTAGATAATTTTGCATTAGAGATAAAATAATGGCAATTTCTATGGATAATGCTTCTAGTAACACTAATGCTATAGGCATACTTTGGCACATCTTCTTTAGTTTTTTTTTCTTTTAATGGTGGTATTAGCACCTTGTTGTGCTCATTCCATTGGGGAGAGGAAGACTAAGAAAGATATGCCATTTTTGTTAATAAAAATTATAAGACATTCCCTTGAATATCTCTTTGCAATATTTTTTTGTCTTTAATTTGCAATTCTATATAAGCTATAATATACTAACATACTATATATACTACAAGACATTACAAGAATTTATATAAGGAAATATATATACATAACATACTATATACTACATAAATATACACACACACACACACACACACACACACACATATATATATATTAATATATATAATATATACTTATATATACTGCATATATACATACTATATACACAACACAATATATATACTAGTAAGGTTAGCCCGGGCTTTGCCCGGCCCAACCAAGCTGTGTTCCAACTACTGGTTTTTTTTTTGTCTCTTCTCAACAGTAAAAATACCATCTTACATAAACACATTTTATATCAAGGAATATGAATTGCATATCAAGTGAAGTTGCTCACATATAATTTTTCTGGTAATGCATCAGGCAAAACTGGAAAAAAGGTAGATAGAGATATCTACTTGTGAAAGGACTGAATATTATTTCTCCTTTTTATGTTAGCATGAGGAGCAGAATGGTTTGTTGATCTTCCTGGGCTTCGCTGACATTAGGCAGTCCAACTATCTACTGTGGGTAAATAAACCCTACAATTATTACCAGATATTAGGAAAACAAGAATTAGTCAAGTAACTTCTATTGTTCCAACTATAGAATGATAAAATCAGAAAATAATATGACTATCTGATGTAAAATCAGAGACAACTATTTTGCAGGACTTAACATTAAGTGCAAGTGAATCCAACACATAAGAAGGTTGTTAATGATCAAGATGTCATAATATGCGGAAACCATATAACAACAGGACTTCAGTAAATATAAAAAATAAACTATAATTTAGGAATCGATTTGTGATGAGAACACTTGTAGATCATGAAGCACATTAGTTGCCAAGTCTCATAATCAGCTTCAAACAGTAATTTTGCACTAATAGACATAGCTGAACACTAAAATAATCATATTGACAAAAGGTTATGTAAAAGAGTTCTGCAGGGCTAGTATAATACTCCAAAATAGTTTTAGCAAAATACCCGTGTCAAGCGTCAAATAATTTCATAAATACCAAAGAGACTATATTGTAGTCCAATTTGCCTTGCAAGGATAAAAATTTGTCAGAAAACTCTTTTTGCATGATCTTTAGATATAATGTAAAACACCATAGATCCAAAAAGAGAAATATTTTTTTCAAGCAATACACATGCCAATTAGTCTATGGCGAATCGAAAAAATATAGTCCGCTGGAAAGATCTACCAAACCAACATGGAAAAGTTTGATGACACCATTATGCCTTGCTGACAAAGACACATACTTTATCCTCGTTATATCCTCTTTGGTAAGAGTTGTAACAGCTGCATTTAGTGAAAGATCAGAGATGTTATATATTAGTTATGGAAAAACTAAGAAAGATAAAATAGAAATCAACAGTCAAATGAACCACTCTAAAGTAGCCTTTATCCTTCATCTGATTCCACAGCCCAAGTACATAAGACTTTTACACATGATCAATAGAAATCTAAAGCACAAAAACTCCTAAAAGTAGCTCTCTGGAACACTGAATGTGCATGTCTTAAGATCTAAGAAGAGTATCACTTTAATGTGTAGTTAAAACATAATGCCTAAGAAGAAATTGACTAACAGGTGTACACTATATTTTGAAAACAACGTAAGTAGCGCAGATGTAAAAATAGAAAAACTAAGGATGAAAGAAAGTAGTAAGTTAGATACTGAGTAAAACTGAATTGATCACGCTGGTAAATGAGTTTGAACTGAATATGAGCATAAAAAATATAATTGCTTATGACTGGAAAGAATATTATACAACTTCTGCTGGCAACAAGAAATCACATTTAGTAGTTAGTACTACTATCACATTCCTCATTTAAGACTATATTAAATATAACTGAATGTTAATTAGCAGATTTTTTTTAAGCATTTTATAGAACATATGGAAGCCTTAACCTATCTCAAGCTACAAGCTCAACTTGAACTTTGCATTCTTCAAATAATCTAAATCGACATTCCTTATCTACCTTAATAGCTTCAACTCTTGAAATTTCACAATTGCCAAAATAACGCAGCCACAATAGGAGAAAGTACAAAGTGTTTGCTACAAATTCTTCTAATATTGATCAAGCATTTCAATCTGTAAACATTGAAGTTATGCCAACAGAAAGGATAGCAATAGATGTTAAACTAAGTAGAAAAAGAGCAAACAGAAATAATCAGAAGCACAAGTTGCTCAATGTCCTTTAGTGCAAAAGTGGAAGTGTCATATTTAGGAGACTCTTCTCTACATGATTTCAGAAAAGAAATGGCACAGGAACGCACGGTGAAGAGTGAAAATGACTGCAACAGAAACACGTGCTTAGTCCAATTCCTTTGCCTGATTTGCTAGTAAAAGCACCCTTTTGGAGTGTCATATATGCTACCACTGCTATACTTTTCGAGGCAACAGGGAAGGACTTATTTAAACTGCAAGACACAACAGAAAACATAACAAGTAGCCGTGGAAAATTTGTGGTAAAAAGTATAAAATATAAAACAAGAAAGGAAGTGGTA
>NW_017685365.1:2843-6872 GCF_001879085.1 Nicotiana attenuata | reverse complement strand
GCTGGGACTGACAGAGCCTAGTGGACTACCCTAACCCCGAATCAGGGTGTCATATCTAGCTGTCCCATCTCCGCTTCTTTGTTATTAATGCATTTTGTACTATGTTGGGATTCCTCTCCTATATAAAGGGGATCCTGGTCATTTTGTAAGGTCTGTTGCTTCAGTTGCTCCACATGAAATATATAAGAACATTCTTTCTACTCTCTAACACATTCTCTGGATATTGTTGCTTACGTTTATTATCTTCATTATTGTTCACTGTTTATTGCTTATCATTGCCCATAAAGAGCCATCATTAATTCTATTATAACTGTTAGTCATACTCCGATCAGCCTCCATAGCTCATAGCCGAGCTCTGGAATCGACCTCGAGGCCCCTGAATCAATAAGCTCGAGGCCCCGAATGTTAACCTATCGGTTTGATTGTCACCCTATCCTTACCTCTTATTTCGTTTCTATGTCTCACACACATAGCATCAACTGTTTAAAAACTAGCATAGTCCCATAATCAAATTTAATTGTTATTACCATTTTCATGGTAAACAGTTTGGCGCCCACCGTGGGGCTAAAAACAATAGTGATTATTTTCTTGTTGGTTCCATTACACAACGCAAGTTATCTTTCACGCTTTTTCTTGTCCAAAGATGTTTGATTCCAGGTCGAAATGTCTGATTCAGTAAACACAATCTTGAGAACCATGGAGAGAATGGTATGGTTGTTCCATGTGTTGGTGAGCCCCCACAAAACCCTGAGAACGCACCAGGACAAATTCCGGTGGATGAAGTCTCATGCGATGCTCAACACATCGAAATAAGCTCCCACACTAACAGAAGCATACACCAAGGCCACCAACAAGAAGCCCAGAAAACCCAGCTCGGGAAGAAAAAGAGGTTAGCCTTCACGTTATTTTTGAAATGTTGCAGGTGCAACAGCTGGATATAGCTCAACTACAAAGCCACCAGAGAACTCCCAGCACTGTTGCACCAGAGACGCCTCCCCTAGCCGAGCAGGTACTGGAGAGATCGAGCAATAACGGGTCGACAGCCGACCCCGCCATTGTAAAAGATGCTCGAGGACCTCATGAGGAGGATTGAATCGGGTGAGAAGAAGATTGAGGCAAACGACTAAAAGGTCGAGACCTATTACTCCAGGGTCGACCAGATTCCGGGAGCACCCCCGATCCTGAAAGTTGTGGATTCGATGAAGTTCGTGCAAAAGTCGTTGCCACAGAAGGCGGCTCTGGAGCCCGTTCCAAAGAAGTTCAGAATGCCCGACCTTCCAAAGTATAACGGAACGTCGGTCCCCAACGAGCACGTCACCGCCTACACTTGTGCAGTAAAGGGCAACGACCTAAGGGACAACGAGATCGAGTCCATCCTGCTGAAAAAGTTCGGGGAAACAATCTCTAAAGGGGCAATGATGTGGTACCACAACCTGGCCCCAAACTCGAAAGATTCATTTGCCATGTTGGCAGATTCTTTAATTAGGGCTTATGCTGGTGCCATCAAAGTAGCAACAAAGAAATCTGATGTCTTCAAGATTAAGCAGAGGGATAATGAGATGCTGCGAGAGTTCGTATCTCGCTTTCAGATGGAACAAATGGAACTACCACCAGTCCCCGACAACTGGGCGGTACAGGCCTTCACTCAAGGTCTGAACGAACGAAGCTCGGTGGGTTCGAATCAGCTGAAGCTGAACCTAGTCGAGTACCCGGCCGTAACTTGGTCAGATGTTCATAACCGATACTAGTTGAAAATCAGGGTCAAGGATGACCAGCCGGGGGCCCCGTCGGGCTCGGTATCCCTAAGCAGGCTTCTGGCAAAGGAGCCAAAACCAAACAAAGAAAGATGTCAGCCATACATCGAAGATCGGAGAAACGCCCCAAGGTGCAACCCACCTCGAAACGATAGAAGGATAGACCGAGGGTAGAATCCTTGGGGACTCATCAACAGAGTCGGGTTCGATAGGAACGCTGGACCAACAGAGGCACCTCGGTTGTCAGAATACAACTTCAACATCGATATATCGGACATCGTTTTCGCCATCAGCAAATTTAGAGATGCCAAGTGGCCCAGGCCTGTTCAATCGGATCCTTCACAAAGGAATCATAACTTAATGTGTGAATTTCACAACACACATGGCCACAGGACCGAGGATTGCCACCACCTTCAAGAAGAAGTAGCCAGGTTACTCAACAAAGGCCATCTCTGAGAATTCCTAAGCCATCGAGCCAAAAAATAGTTCCGAGAAAGAGAGGCGGCGAAGAAGGGCAAAACAAATAAGCCGCAACATGTCATCCACATGATCTTGGGAGGCATCGATGCCCCACAAGAACCCGTGATAAGAAGGACAAAAATAACCATCACCAGAGAAAAGCGAACCCGAGGCTACATACCCGAGGATGCCCTCACACACAGCGAAGATGACACTGAGACCTTGTCTCAACCTCACAACGACGCACTAGTAATCTCTTTCCTCGTAAATACATTTCAAATAAAACGTGTACTCGTGGATCAAGGTAGCTCGGCCAACATTATCAGGTCGAGGGTAATAGAGCAGCTCGGAGTGCTTGGCCAAATCGGGCCCGCCACTCGAGTCCTCAACGGATTCAATATAGTGAGTGAAACAAAGAAAGGAGAAATCACCCTCCCGGTCAACGTGGCCGGCACAACCCAAAATGTAAAATTTCATGTCACTGAAAGCGACATAAGGTACAACGCCTTTTTTGGGAGGCCGTGGATACACTGCATGAGAGCAGTACCGTCCACCCTCCACCAAATGATGAAATTCCCAACAAAGGATGGGACTAAGACCGTCTAGGGGGAACAACACGCGGTGAGGAAAATGTTTGTGGTGCACGATGTGGCACCGGCACCAATACCTCCATTCGTAAAAGATCCAAAGTGTAATCAAACTACATCTTCGGTTAAGCCCGATTAAACAAATCAAAGGAACGTACCGTATCCTCATCACAAGCGACTGAAACATATCAGACTTCGAAATATCGCCGGCACATCCCACACTAAGGTATAATCATCTACCTTTTCATTTTATATTTCACACTAACCCTTATGCAGGTGCCCAACCGAAGCAGTCAAAGCGCTAACCCAGCCCAAAGACCTTAAGGGTTTAAAGCATCTGTTGCACTCTTTTTCTTAGATCGAGTTTTCTCCCGAAAAGGGTTTTACCGGCAAGGTTTTTAACAAGGCAACAACCACATGCTACCTAAGGAAGACTCAACAAGTATTCAAGGCTTCTTTTGCAATCAACCTCGAACACTGGGGGGCGTTCCTCCGGTAGGCCATCCATCGGGAAAACCAAGAAACGCAAAATGGGGTCCCAATAGGAAAGTGATGTACCGGGCCAAACGGTCGAACGAACCATGTCCGCATAGCTAGACCCCCAACGACGAAAACATGTGTACTTGGACCAAGTAATCGAATAATACCTTTTTCAAAGCGTCTCACACTCCAAAAGAAACTCAGTATTTCTGCAAAAACAACTCCTCCATCGAAACCGTCCCGAACACTCGAGGAATGAGGTCAATAATACAATAGATGAACGACCTCCGGGTCGGGACTCCAAACTCATAAGCCCTCAACGAGGCAACATAAAGATCACGAAACATCTCCAAGGCCGAAAATGCCTCGAACACTCCGGGACTGGCGTCAAAATCTCAAAATGGCACGACCTCAGGGTCGGAATCTCCAAAATCGTAAGCCCTCAATGAGGCAACACCAAGTTTACAAGTATCGGCTCCCGAGCCAGGATACCCTCGATGACTCGGGTACTGTCACCAACCACTATCTTGTTAAAAAACTCATAGCTGTAAGACCCCGAGCGGGTGGGCCCGTTATCTGTAAGACCTCAAGCAAGGCATGAACCACACTTGTACCAAGTGGCAATATCTGTAAGACCTCAAGAAAGGCATGAACCATAATTTTACCAAGTATCTAAAAACTGTAAGACCTCAAAGGAATGAAAATTTTGTAAGACCTTGCTAAAGGCATAAACCCGATCTCAAAGCTTA
>NW_017685365.1:0-916 GCF_001879085.1 Nicotiana attenuata | reverse complement strand
AAATCTCATAACACCCTTCATGGGAGAAACCTTCAGTAGAACCTTATCCCCAACCATGTAAGACACATCACACACCTTCCTGTCAGCATAACTCTTCTTCCTCGACTGAGATGTACGAAGTTGCTCCTGGATCATCTCCACCTTGTCCATAGCATCCCGTACCAAGTCTGTACCCAAAAGTCTGGCCTCGCCCGGCTAAAACCAACCTACTGGAGATCTACACCGCCTCCAATATAAAAGCCTCATATGGAGCCATATGAATACTCGACTGATAACTATTGTTATATGCAAACTCCACAAGCGGTAGAACCTGGTCCCATGAACCCACGAAATAAATGACACAAGCGCACAGCATGTCCTCCAGTATCTGAATAGTGAGCTCTGATTGTCCGCTTCTAGGGTAAAAATTCATGCTCAATTCAACTTGAGTACCCAGCTCTCGCTGCACGGCCCTCCAAAACTGAGATGTAAGCTAAGTACCTCAATCTGAAATGATGGAAACTAGGACACCATGCAGTCGAACAATCTCTCGGATATAAATCTCAGCTAAACGCTCTGAAGAATATGTAGTACACACGGGAATAAAGTGCGCGGACTTGGTCAGTCGATCCACAATCACCGAAATAGCATTGAACTTCCTCAAAGTCCGTGGGAGTCAAACTACGAAATACATGGTGATCCGCTCCCACCTACACTATGGAATATCCATCTGCTAAAGCAAGCCACCTAGTCTCTAATGCTCATATTTCACCTGCTGACAATTGAGGCACCGAGCCACAAACCCCTCTATATCTTTCTTCATTCTTCTCTACCAGTAGTGATGTCTCAAATCTTGGTACATATTCGCGGCACCCGGATGGTTGAATACCACGAGCTATGGGCCTCCTCCAGAATCAACTCTCGAAGTCCATCAACA
>NW_017685364.1:3734-6873 GCF_001879085.1 Nicotiana attenuata | reverse complement strand
CCCAGACCCCTCAGTTTTTAATGATCTTCTGACACAAAATAAGAGAGAGGAAGAGAGCGTCTTGAGAGATAAAGTCATCTTCACCAAAATTTTATTCTTCAAAACCATCCGGGCCGGGAAATTTCAAGCTTATCTTCATCCCCCTTTTCTTGCAGGTAACATCCCTAACCCTTTTCACTAAAATTCTGGTTTAAACTACGGGGGGGGGGGAGTCTCATGCATTGGTCTTTGAAAATAGTGGTTGAACTCATACATGCATGTCATTCTATAACCTAAAACCTAGTGAGAGTAATTGGGTAGGAGTAAAATATGGTTCAAAGATGGGTTGATGACCTAAATAAGTTTGAGTAGAAATTGTGAACTTCTTTTCTAAGTCATACGCATTAACTTGTGCACTAGATTGACATTGCTAGACCATTTGGTGAATTGGAAATAGAAGTTAAAAGGGAACTCGGCTCCAGGTATGTGTGGCTAACTTTGAACTTGTAAAATCGCCTTGGTTGGGTGTTTGAGTGCTTGGTATGTGATTTCTACGTGATTTGTTTGCGAAATCCCTGTGATTGTTATGGTTGGGTGATTGTGGTTGTGCCTTCGCTATATTGATGTAAGTAACTAGAAATAAACCAAGTTTGCGATTGTGAATGTGCTATGTGGTAAGAACTGTGAAACAAGTAATGGAAGGAAATGGGAATTGTTGTGATCGGAATAACTGTGGTAGTAACATATTTGGCTTGTTGTGGGTAATTATTGGGGTGAATTAAATTGGATATGAGTCGTTGAATATGATGAAATGGTATTTGATGGCTATGGAAGTTCATGTAAATTGTTGTTGTTGTTCCTTGAGGGTCATGGTTGGTTTTTTTTTTATGAATTGTTGTTGTTATTGTTGTGTTGTTTGTGAATTGTGACTGTTCGGTGGGATCGGGTTGCACGCCGCAACACGAAGAAATAAGGTGTGGGTTGTAGTGATAAGGGTGGCCGAGGTAATAAGGGTGGCCAAGGTAATAAGGTTGGAAAGCGATCGAAATCGCTATTGAAATGAACTATGAACAAATTGTGAAATTATTGATGTGGAAATGTGGAAGGGGAAACAGTAGAGATTGTAAACTTGTTGAATTGCTCTTTCTTTGTGGATTTTATTGTTATTTCCATTACAATTACATGCTTGTTTGTGGAGGAGAGATTGTATACCTGTTGGCTTAATTGTTCCCTCCTTGTGGATTTGATTGTCTCTTTTATTACTGCTACTTACTTGCTTATGGTTCGAGTTTACTTGGAGCAAAGTTTGTTCATACATACCAGAACAATTCAAATGTACTGACGTCCCTTTTGCCGGGGGCGCTACATTCGTGTTATGATTGTAGGTGGATCCGTAGCAGGTACTCCAGTCCACCGATCGTAGCTCCCCTTCGTCCTCCATCAGCTTTTTGGTGAGCCCCTTTCCTCTCGGGACCCTGCGTGGTTCAGGCCACATTGTCTCCGGAGCTTTAGTTGGTTTTGTGTAAGGTATAGCCGGAGCCTTGTTACCGGCAAATACTGTATTATCCTGTTGTACTATTAGAGGCTCCGTAGATAGTAGATGTGGGTTAGAAACTTGTGAAGATCCGTGTTTTCAGACATTGGTAACGAGTTGGTGATTTCATTACTATTATGTAAGTATGTATGTGTTTTGTAAATTAAAAAGTGTTCTTAATTAATTATTTGGCAAATTCTTGGAATAATTAAGTAAGGAAAAGGTGGGGTAACATGTGGGTTAGGAAAGGCATCCAGGTTCGCTTGGCTGGGGCTACCCGGTCGGGCGCCAGTCAAGTCCCTCGAATTTGTTGCGTGACAGCGTGCAGTATGTTTTAACGATTTCACAATCCTTGTGCCTGCATCCAAAGAAAAGCCGTGAGTTTTGTAAAGGGGGAAAGGTTAGTTCGTATCCCTGCTGGCTTTGCTTGACTCGTTCCACTTTGATCTGGTGATACCATTTGTATCATTGGGGTAGCGTTGCTAAACGAAGCAGTTTCAATAATAAACATGCATGACTTTTGTAAAAGTGTGACATAAATGTATAATTAAAATAATTTTTAGATGAACCGACGAATGTGACGTGGTTCGAGACATTGCAACCTCTCTTGCTACGGAATTTTGAGGGTCGTCCTCTAAATTCTGCCCAGTTTGATGGGTTGACACTTCTGACTGTTGCTCGTGCGGCAATCCGCTGAAATTACTTCGGAATTTTGAGGGTCCTCCTCAAAATTCTACCCCAGTTTCCAATTTCGGGGGGAAATGAAAATTTTATTGAATTGTGACCGAACCCATAGGGCTGCCTACGTATCCCCCCTTAAACGGGAATCAGGTCAGGCATAGTTCAATATATAACATATAAGGAAAGCGTAAAGATCACACATAGTAACGCTTAATTGCATCTGAATTAATCGGCTTAGGCAAGACTTCTCCGTCCATTTCTGCAAGTATGAGGGCTCCTCCTGTCAAAACCCGGTGAACCATGTGTGGGCCCTGCCAGTTGGGAGAGAACTTCCCTTTGGATTCATCTTGATGCAGGAAAATTTTCTTTAATACCAGCTGCCCTAGTGTGAACTATCATGGCTTGACTCTTTTGTTGAAGGCTATGGACATTTTGTTCTGATAGAGTTTCCCATGGCAGACCGCATTCATTCTCTTTCCATGTATAAGAGCTAGTTGCTCGTAACGACTCTTCACCCACTCTGCGTCGTTGGGCTCAGCTTCCTATGTGATCCTTAGGGAAGGAATTTCCACCTCAGCGGGAATGACAGCCTCTGTACCGTAAACCACCATATAGTGGGTTGCCCCGGTTTATATGCAGACTATGGTGCGATACCCCAATAGAGCAAATGATAACTTCTCGTGCCACTGTTTATGCTTTTCTATCATTTTCCTCCACATCTTCTTGATATTCTTGTTGGCGGCTTCTACGGCTCCATTCATTTGAGGCCTATAGGCTGTGGAATTCTTGTGTCTGATCTTGAAAGTTTCACACATAGCTTTCATCAAGTCGCTGTTGAGATTGGAACCATTATCAGTGATGATTGACTCTGGGATACCGAATCGACAAACGATGCGGTCTCGGACGAAGTCTGTCACGACTTTCTTAGTCACTGCTTTGTAAGAT
>NW_017685364.1:0-444 GCF_001879085.1 Nicotiana attenuata | reverse complement strand
CCTCCGATTGCCGGAATGGTCTGGCGACTGTATATGGGATTACTGCCGTCGCCGTGAATGATCACTTCCTGGTGATTCCATTCGAACTTCACGTCCTGATGCAGCGTTGATGCTACAGCCCCAGCAGCATGAATCTATGGTCGTCCTAGCAGCAAGTTGTAAGATGCTGGCACATCTATTACTTCAAAATCGATCTAGAACCAGGTTGGTCCCATCTGCAAACACAGACTAATGATATAGGTATAACACTAATATAAAGAAGAAGAAGAAGAAACTTATCTAATAACTGACACTAGAAGAAGAAGAAGAAGAAGATCCATTGACACTAGAAGTATCACATTGAAAGATTAACTAATGCATGCTCAATAGCAGAAACTTATCTAATAACTGCAGTGCAGCACATGGATAGGAAAATTAACTTTTAAGTTCCAAATTCACACGATA
>NW_017685363.1:0-6874 GCF_001879085.1 Nicotiana attenuata | reverse complement strand
TTCAGATTCTTTAATTTAAGACTTTCGCTTATTTACTTTATTCCGCTGTTTTCATGATATTACTGATAATTGTTAAAAGAGGTAAATTGGTTAATGACAAAGGCAGCTAAGGGTTGGCTTGCCTAGCTCTCATTAGTAGGCGCCATCACGACTCCCGAGGGTGGGAAATCCGGGTCGTGACAAGTTGGTATCAGAGCTCTAGGTTGCACAGGTCTCACAACTCACGGACAAGCTTAGTAGAGTCTGAGGGATTGGTACGGAGACGTCTGTATTTATCCCCCAGAGGCTACAGAGTTAGAAAAAATTTCACATTTGTTCTTTCTTGTCGTGCGGTTTGGTTTCTCAATGCTAATTGAATTTCTACTCTGTTCTTCCGCAGATGGTGAGAACACGCGCTTCTCATCTTCTGATCAGCAGTCCGAGCCCTAGGCAGCTCCCGCTAGGGGCAGAGGGCGAGGCCGAGGTAGGGGCAAAGCTCAGCCCCGAGCAGCAGCACCCGTGGCGGAGCCTCAGGTTGACTTCGACGAGGAGGTTCTGGCCCCAGCCCCAGCAGTTCCGGTGGGCCAAACTCAGGTCCCAGAGGGGTTTATTGCTATCCCAGTTCTTCAGGACGCTCTGGTCCGATTGGTGGGTCTTATGGAGAGTGTCACTAGAGCAGGTTTGCTTCCTGTAGCACTAGCCGTCTCTCAGGCTAGAGGAGGGGCCCAGACTCCTACTACTCGTACTCCGGAGCAGGTAGCTCCCCAGGTTCAGACTCCAGCAGTTTAGCCAGTTGGAGCAGCTCAGCCGGGTCTGGTAGCCCAGGCCGGTGATGGGGCAGCTATGTCTGCCGATGCTTTATGGAGATTGGATAGGTTCACCAAGCTTTTCACTACTACCTTCAGCGGTGCATCTACCGAGGATCCTCAGGATTATTTTGACAGCTGCCACGCGGTTATTCGGAACATGGGTATTGTTGAGACAATAGGGTTGATTTCTATACATTCCGGTTGTCTGGATCCGCCAAGACTTGGTTGAGGGATTATTGTTTAGCTAGACCAGCAGGATCTCCAGCCTTGACCTGGGAGCAGTTCACGCATGTATTTCTGGAGAAGTTTCTCCCTATTACACAGCGAGAGGCCTATCGGAGGCAGTTCGAGCGTCTCCATCAGGGATCCATGACAATCACCCAGTACGAGACCAGGTTTATTGAGTTGGCCCGCCATGCTATTGTTATACTCCCCACTGACAGGGAGAGAGTGAGACGGTTTATTGATGGACTCATTCAGCGTATTCCTCTCCAGATGGCTAGAGAGGCCGGGAGCAAAATATCCTTTCAAGAGGCGGCCAATGTGGCCCGGAGGATTGAGATGGTGTTGTCACAGGGGGGTGGTCATAGGGCAGACAAGAGACCTCGTCAGTCAGGCCGATTCAGTGGTGCCTCATCTGGAGGCAGAGATTCGTATGATAGGGTCATCCTCCTAGGCCCTTCCAGTCAGCTCTCCAGGTTTCCCACGGTGCATCAGGTGACCGTGGTTTTCGCGGGCATTATTCTGACCAACAGTCCTACAGTGCACCATCAGCTCCTATCAGTGCACCGCCGCTCTAGAGCTTCCGGGGTGGTCACAGGCTGCCAGGGTCAGCCTCAGTTTCCTCAGTCGCAGCATTTGGGTAGATGTTATGAGTGTGGTGAGTATGGTCACATTAGTAGGGCTTGTCCGAGGTTGAGGGGTACTCAGTCGCAGCAGCAGGGTTCCCGTCCTATGATTCAGGCACTAGATGTTCGACAGGCCGCCCAGCCAGCTAGAGGCGGGGGTAGAGGTACTAGAGGTGGAGGTAGAGGTCATAGAGGTGGAGCTCAGACCGCCAGAAGTGGAGGCCAGCCAGCACCAGGCCATCCCAGAGAGGTAGATAAGAGTGGTGGGGCCCAGCCTCGATGTTATGCTCTTCAGGCCAGGCCCGAGGCAGAGGCTTCAGATGCAGTCATTACAGGTACGGTTCTGGTTTGTGATAGAGATGCTTCAGTGTTGCTTGATCTGGGGTCTACGTATTCGTATGTGTCATCCTATTTTTCCCCGTGTTTGATCATGCCTAGTGATGCAATGGGTATTCCTGTTTATGTGTCTACACTTGTGGGTGACTCCATTGTGGTCGATCGAGTCCATCGATCTTGTGTTGTGGTGATTTGGGGTCTGGAGACTCGTGTGGATCTGTTGCTTTTAGATATGGTAGACTTTGATATTATATTGGGGATGGATTGGTTATCACTCTATCACGCTATCTTGGACTGCCATGCCAAGACTGTGACCTTAGCTTTGCCGGGTATGCCTCGTTTAGAGTGGAGAGGTACTCCAGGTCATTCTACCCGCAGTGTTATATCGTATGTGAAGGCTCGGCATATGGTCGAGAAGGGGTGTTTGGCCTATTTAGCCTATGTTCGTGATTCCAGTGCTGAGGTTCCCTCTATTGATTCTGTGCCCGTTGTTTGTGAGTTCCCTGATGTTTTCCTTCAGACCTGCCGGGTATGCCACCCGACAGGGATATTGATTTCTGCATTGATCTGGTTGCGGGCACTCAGCCCATTTCTATTCCGCCATATCGCATGGCCCCGCCGGAGTTGAAAGAGTTAAAGGAACAGTTGCAGGATTTGATTGAGAAGGGTTTCATTAGACCTAGTGTCTCACCTTGGGGTGTGCCGATGTTATTTGTCAAGAAGAAGGATGGGTCAATGAGAAGGTGTATTGATTACCAGCAATTGAACAAGGTAACAATCAAGAATAAGTATCCACTGCCGAGGATTGATGATTTGTTTGACCAGCTTCAGGGTACCAGGGTATTTTCCAAGATTGACTTGCGATCTAGCTACCATCAGTTGAAAATTAGGGCATCCGATGTCCCTAAGACAGCTTTCCGCACTCGGTATGGGCATTATGAGTTCTTGGTTATGTCATTCGGGTTAACGAATGCCCCAGCAGCTTTCATGGACTTGATGAACCGAGTGTTCAGGCCTTATTTGGATTCATTCGTGATAGTTTTCATTGATGATATATTGATATATTCCCGCAGCCAGGAGGAGCACGAGCAACACCTTAGAGTGGCTCTTCATACTCTGAGGGATAGTCAGTTATATGCAAAGTTCTCCAATGTGAATTCTGGTTGGGTTCAGTTGCATTTCTGGGTCATGTCGTATCAGCAGAGGGTATTCAGGTGGACCCAAAGAAGATTGAGGCAGTCAAGAACTAGCCTAGACCAGCATCAGCTACAGAGATTCGGAGTTTCTTGGGACTGGCAGGCTACTACCGTCGGTTTGTGGAAGGGTTTTAATCTATTGCAGCCCCGATGACCAGATTGACCCAGAAGGGTGCCTAGTTCAGGTGGTCGGATGAGTGTGAGGCGCACTTTTAGAAGCTCAAGACAGCTCTGACTACGGCACCGATGTTAGTTTTGCCCACAGGTTCAGGGCCTTATACAGTTTATTGTGATGCTTCCTGTATTGGGCTTGGTGCGGTGTTGATGCAGGAGGGCAAGGTCATTGCCTATGCTTCGAGGCAGTTGAAGATTCATGAGAAGAACTATCCAGTGCATGATTTAGAGGTGGCAGCCATTGTTCACGCATTGAAGATTTGGAGGCACTATTTGTATGGCGTGACGTGTGAGGTGTTCACCGATCACAAGAGTCTTCAGTACTTGTTCAAGCAAAAGGAGTTGAATTTGAGGCAGAGGAGATGATTGGAGTTGTTGAAGGATTATGACATCACCATTCTATATCATCCGGGGAAGGCCAATGTGGTGGCCAATGCTTTGAGTAGGAAGTCAGCCAGTATGGGCAGTCTTGCTTATATTTCAGTCCGTGAGAGCCCGCTTGCTTTGGATGTTCAGGTGTTAGCCAATCAGTTCGTGAGACTGGATGTTTCTGAGCCCAGTTGTGTGTTAGCTTGCACGGTCGCTCGTTCTTCATTATTGGAGCGTATCCGTGATCGGCGGTTTGATGATCCCCATTTGTGTGTCCTTAGAGACACGGTGCAGCGCGGAGGCGCCAGGCATGTTACTTTAGATGATGATGGAGTTTTGAGATTGGGGTAGAGTTTGTGTGCCTAATGTGGATGGACTCCGAGAGTTGATTTTAGAGGAGGCCCATAGTTCCCGATACTCTATTCATCCGGGCGCCGCGAAGATGTATCAGGATTTGCGGCAGCATCACTGGTGGCGTAGAATGAAGAAGGATATCGTAGCATATGTGGCTCGTTGTTTGAATTGTCAGCAGGTTAAGTACGAGCATCAGAGGCCTGGTGCTTTGTTTCAGAGGATCGAGCTTGCGGAGTGGAAGGGGGAGCGGATCACTATGGATTTTGTTACTGGACTTCCGCTGACTCGGAAGAAGTTCGATGCGATATGGGTTATTGTTGATAGGCTGACCAAGTTAGCGCATTTCATTCCTGTGGCAGTCTCCTATTCTTCTAAGAGGTTTGCTGAGATCCATATTCGGGAGATTGTTCGCCTCCATGGTGTGCTCGTGTCTATCATTTCGGATCGGGGTACGCAGTTTACCTCGCACTTCTGGAGAGCAGTTCAGTGAGAGTTGGGCACACGGTTGAGTTGAGCACAGCATTTCATCCCCAGACGGACAGTCAGTCCGAGCGGACTATTCAGATTTTGGAGGATATGCTCTGAGCTTGTGTTATTGACTTTGGAGGTTCGTGGGATCAGTTTTTGCCCTTGACAGAGTTTGCCAACAACAACAGCTACCAATCAAGCATTCAGATGGCTCCTTATGAGGCTTTATATGGCAGGCAGTGTCGGTCTCCGGTTGGATGGTTTAAGCCGGGAGAGGCTCGGTTGTTGGGTACGGATTTGGTTCAGGAGGCCTTGGACAAGTTCAGGATCATTCAGGATAGGCTTCGTTCAGCTCAGTCCAGGCAAAAGAGCTATGCAGACCGCAAGGTTCGAGATGTGGCTTTCATGGTTGGCGAGCGAGTATTGCTCCGAGTGTCGCCTATGAAGGGCGTGATGCAATTTGGGAAGAAGGCAAAGCTTAGCCCTAGGTTCATTGGCCCGTTTGAGATTCTTGATCGAGTGGGAGAGGTGGCTTATAGACTCGCATTGGCGCCTAGCTTATCAGCCGTGCATCCAATGTTTCATGTGTCCATGCTTCGGAGGTATCACGGCGATCTAGCCCACGTGTTAGATTTCAGCACTGTCTAGTTGGACAAGGACTTATCTTACGAGGAGGAGCCGGTAGCTATTTTGGACCGGCAGGTTCATCAGTTGAGATCCAAGAGTTTCCCTTCTGTTCGTGTTCAATGGAGAGGCCACCCTCCTGAGGCATCGACCTGGGAGTCCGAGTCCGATATGCGGAGCCGTTACCCCCATCTGTTCCCCGACTCAGGTACTTCCTTCTTCTGTCCGTTCGAGGATGAACGGTTGTTTTAGAGGTGGAGAATGTGACGACCCAAAGGGTCATCACCTGTTTTCTTACTCATTTTGTGCTTTCGAGGCCTTGAAAACCTCATTTATAGTTGCCTCGTTTTGCCTGCGCAGTCCAGGCGCGTAGCCGGAAGGCTCAAATGTGAAATTGTGTGAAAAATGCTAAGTTTTGATATTAAAAGGAATAAATTTTACTTCGGTCAATATTTTGGGTAAACGAACCCGGACCCGTGATTTGACGGTCCCGGAGGGTCCGTAGGAAAATATGGGACTTGGGCGTATGCCCGGAATTGAATTCCGATGTCCCAAGCCTGAGAAATGAATTTTTGAGTAAAATTGTTTTTCTGAAATTATTAAGGAAAATTAAAATGAAAATTGATTAGAACATGTTGGTATCGGGCCCGTATTTTGGTTTCGACGCCCAGTACAGGTCTTATATGTGATTTAAGATGTTTCTGTAAAGTTTGGTTGAGTCGTTTGACGTGTTTCGAACTTAAAATGGGAAATTTGATGTTTTATGAAATTTGGAAGAAATTATGGATTTTGAGGCTTAATTCGATGTATATGATGCTATTTTGGCGATTTGATCGCACGGTTAAGTTCGTAGGATGTTGTTGAGTTAGTGCAAGTGTTTGGTTAGGAGCCGCGAGGGCTCGGGAGTGTTTCGGAGGTGTTCCAGAGTGGTTTCAAACTTAGGAAAAATTGCAGATTTTGGCTTCAGCAGTTGCAGGTCCATTTCTCCTTCGCGTTCGCGACGCATCTTCCGCGTTTGCGAAGCTTCCCATTTTCCTTTCATCGCGTTCGCAACATTGGCTTCGCGTTCGCGTAGGGTCAATTGACCCTGGGGGGCTCAGCTTTCTTTCTCCTTCGCGTTCGCGCTAGTAACCCCGCATTCGCGTAGTGTCCAGGACTCCTCCATCGCGTTCGCGTGAAGTCCACGCGTTTGCATAGAGCAACATGTTTATTACTATTTATATATGGACCAGGTTGCACGCCGCAACAGATATTATATTGGATCGGGTTGCACGCCGCAATAGATATTATATTGGATCGGGTTGCGCCGCAACAGCTATATATATATGGATCGGGTTGCACGCCGCAACAGTGTTAATTGATAAGAGATTGGGTTGCACGCCGCAACAGTGTTAATTGATAAGGGATCGGGTTGCACGCCGCAACAGTGTTAATTGATAAGGGATCGGGTTGCGCACCGCAACAGTAGTGTTATCCTATTGTTGTAGATGCTGTACTGTTCTTTCATATATCTATTTGGTTTCTACTAGGTTGATATTGTTTCCCCGAAACATGTACCCCCTCCCTTTTAAACTGTTTATTACCTGTTTATTCTTCCGCCATATATTATATAACTGCACAGGTTTATCTGGAGTCTGGTTCTAGCCTCATCACTACCTCGTCGGGGTTAGGCCAGACACTTACCAGCATATGGGGTCGGTTGTGCTGATACTACACT
>NW_017685362.1:0-6874 GCF_001879085.1 Nicotiana attenuata | reverse complement strand
GTGATGGTGTAGGAGTGTCTCTTAGTCGAGGTCTTTCCGGCCAGTCTTCCATGTATTCTGACATGGAATCCGAAGAAATGTCTCTTGATGGCTCATACTCACTCCCCGAGGAATGGGAGACAGCTCTATCAACTGCTTTTATTAGTTTTCTGGTCCTTTTAATGTTTTACCGAGCTTGGGGAGTGAGTTTTATCATCTTCTTCTTCCCTCCCCGGGAGGATTCTCCTCTGCCTGGTTGTTTACCATGTTGTCTCACCATTGTCTGCAATCATAGTTCAATCAGCTTGTTAGTATTAGAGTGATCAGTTAAGAACAAAGTTGCAAAAGCAGAACACGAAATGTTGCAGACAGGTTGCAGAAGTTACCCAGTGCGGACCGCACAAAATCAACCGCGGCCGCACTGGGGTCACCACGGACCGCATAAAACCAACTGCGATCCGCACAGGGGTGGGGTTCAGACTACCCACTCTTTGTATCTAGGCAGTGCGGACCGCACAAAATCGACCGCGGCCGCACTGCCTGAGGTTCAGCAAACAGGAGGGTACCAACGCGGTCCGTACAAATTGGCAGTGCGAACCGCATTGGGCCACAGCGGACCACACAAAAAACGACCGCGGTCCGCACTGAGTGCCCAGTTGTGGCACTAAATTAGGGTTCCATGTATTTTGATTTTGGGTCCAATTTTTCACCTAAGTAGTGTCTCTACATGATTACCTATTGATTTTAACTATCTATGGCTATTTTAACCTAAAAATTAACAACCCTAAGCTACTCAATTGAAAAAAATGAAGGAAGATGAGAATGAAAAAACAAGAAAAAAGAAAATTAAGAGAAAATTAACAAGATTGAGCAATTAAAAAGCTAGTAATGGTACCAGATGTGAGGGTTAATGAAGAATATCAAGTCCAAGCAGTTGATTGTAAGCAAAAAGGATGATGCACAGTGATTTTTAGGGTTCTGAGAGTTAAAGGTGCGAAAAGGGTAAAAGGAGGCTCACATTGCCTATTTATAGAAAAAGGACCTAGGGCCCAGTCTTACCAACCAGTGCGGACCGCACAAAATAGACCGCGGTCCGCAGTGCACAGCCTTGTTCCAGTCCACTTAACAACCCATTGCAGTCCGCATAAAATGGACCGCAGCCGTAGTGGTCCACCGCGGACCGTACAAAATGGTAGTGCGGCCGCACTGAAAAACTTCAGAGAGTCATCACATCACCCTTGACCAGTGCGGTCCGCACAAAATGGTAGTGCGGCCGCACTGGAAAACTTCAGAGAGCTGTGCATTTTTTTTCAATTATGTCCTGCACTACATCAACTCAATCTTGTAACATCTCACAATCAGTTAGCCCAAAAATCAATCCTACACTACAATGAAAATCAAATAAAAACAAGAATGAAAAACACATGGGTTGCCTCCCAAGAAGCGCCTGATTTAACATCGCGACACGACGCATGTTACAATCCAATCATTTGAAATGAACAATAGCCACCATATGGCTATCATCAAACTTCCCCAAAAAAGTGCTTGACCCTATGCCCATTCACTCTAAAAACTTCCCCACTTTTGTTCTTCAAATCAAGAGCACCAAACGGGGTCACACACACTACTTCAATGGTCCGCTCCACTTTGACTTCAGCTTTCCCGGGAACAACCTTAGTCGAGAATTGAATAAGAGCACCAAATCTCCCACCTTGAACTCCTTGCCCCGAGTGTATTTGTCATGAAGGTATTTCATATTATCCTTATACAGGGACGAACTAGAGTAAGCATGGAACCTAAATTCATCAAGCTCATTCAGTTGCTCCACCCGAAGATTAACAGCTATGTCCCAATCAAGATTCAACTTCTTCAAGGCCCACATGGCCTTATGCTCCAACTCCACTGGTAGTTGACATGCTTTCCCAAACACCAACCGGTACGGCGACATACCAATTGGAGTCTTGTAAGCGGTCCGGTAAGCCCATAGAGCATCATCCAACTTTTTAGACCAATCGGTCCTATTGATATTGACGATTTTGGACAAAATGCTCTTGATCTCCCTGTTAGACACTTCAACCTGGCCACTTGCTTGAGGATGATAAGCCGTAAACACTTTGTAGTTGACACCATACTTGGAAAGCAAAGCATCAAAAGCTCTATTACAAAAATGCGATCCTCCATCACTAATTGCCTGAGGTTTACCAAACCTTGTGAAAATGCTCTTCTTCAGAAATGCCACCACACTCCTAGCTTCATTGTTGGGCAAGGCCAGGCCTCAACCCATTTTGAGACATAATCGACCGCTACAAGAATGAAGGTGTTTCCACACGAGCTTACAAAAGGGCCCATAAAATCGATATCCCATACATCAAAGATATCAACTTCGAGAATGGTGTTTAGAGGCATCTAATCTTTCTTTGAAACCCCGCCCGCTCGTTCACATTGATCACACCTTTTTACTAGATCACTTGCATCTTTGAACAAGGTTGGCCAATAAAAACCATAACTCAGAACTTTCGAAGCCATACTCGCCCCTCCATGATGGCCACCATAGGGGGAGGAATGACATGCCTCTAGGATGCTAAATTGCTCCTCCTCAGGTACACACCTCCGGATCACTCCGTTGGTGCAAATATTGAACAAGTATGGCTCGTCCCAATAGAAGTCCAAACTATCCCGTTTGAGCTTCTTCCTTTGGTTAGAAGAGAGATCACACGGGATGATGCTAGTCACAAGGAAATTAGCAATGTTCGCAAACCATGGCATATCACACATAGACACAGAAAGTAGTTGCTCATCTGGGAATGTATCATTGATCTCTAGGCCATTACACGACCTACCTTCCTCCTCCAAGCGGGACAAATGATCCGGCACTTGGTTTTCGCTACCTTTCCGGTCCACTATCTCCAAATCAAACTCTTGAAGTAATAAGACCCATCGCATCAGTCTAGCTTTGGAGTCTTTATTTGTCATGAAATATCTAAGAGCTGCATGATCGGTGTGCACTATGACTTTTGGTCCCATAATATGTGGCCGAAATTTTTCCATGGCGAACACAATAGCCAACAATTCCTTCTCAGTCACCGTGTAGTTCCTTTGAGCCTCGTTCATAGTCTTGCTCGCATAGTACACTGGATGAAACATTTTGTTCACTCTTTGATCCAAAACTGCCCCAACCGCAACATCACTCGCGTCGCACATAAGCTCGAAAGGCAAGCTCCAATTGGGTGCGGTAATGATCGGGGTGGTGGTCAACTTATGTTTGAGAAGTTCAAAGGCTTGCATACATCTCTCATCAAACACGAACTTTGTATCTTTTTCTAGCAACTTGCAAATAGGATTCACTACCTTCGAAAAGTCCTTGATAAATCGTCGGTTGAAACCCGCATGCCCAAGAAAACTCCTCACCCCCTTGACAGAAGTGGGGGGAGGAAGCCTTGAAATAACCTCTATCTTCCTTTGTCAACTTCAATCCCATGCTTTGAAATTGTATGGCCCAACACTATGCCCTCCTCAAATTAGCACAAGATTGGTGTCTTCACACCGGGCCAACACTCTATCCAAATTTCCCAAACACTCTTCAAATGAATCACCAACCACACTGAAGTCGTCCATGAACACCTATAATATATCTTCCACCATATCGGTGAAAATGGCCATCATACATCGTTGGAATGTTGCCGGTGCGTTGCACAACACAAAGGGCATCCGAGAGAAAGCAAAGGTGCCATATGGACAAGTAAATGTTGTCTTCTCCTGATCCTCGGAGCTATCAAAATTTGATTGTACCCTGAATAACCGTCCAAGAAACAATAAAAGGCACGCCCAGTAAGGCGATCTAGCATCTGGTCCAGGAAAGGCAATGGGAAGTGATTCTTGCGGGTCACCTTGTTCATCTTGCGGTAGTCCATGGACACCCTCCATACGGTCACTGTTCGGGTTGGGATAAGTTCATTATTAGCATTGGTCACTACGGTCATACCACCCTTCTTCGGCACATATTTCACCGGAGAAGTCCATGAGCTGTCAGAGATAGGATACACCACGCCTGCATCTAACCACTTGATCACCTCTTTTTTCACAACTTCTTGCATTGCCTCATTGAGCCTCCTTTGATGTTCCAAGGAGGGTTTTGAATCATCCTCCAGAATAATCTTGTGCATACAGAAAGCGGGGCTTATTCCCCGAATATCAGCTAGAGTCTATCCAATTGCCTTTTTTCACTTTTTGAGTACCGCCAATGTGGCGTCAACCTGCATGTTAGTAAGACAAGAGGAAAGAATAACTGGTAAAGTTGAATTAGAGCCCAAGAATTCATACCTGAGGTGTGGAGGTAATGGCTTCAACTCCAACAGCGGGGGTTCCTCAATTGAAGGCTTTGTTGGAGGAGTCTTTCTATTTTCCAGATCCAAAGAAAGTTTCCTAGGCTCATAAGAATAAGAGCCCATTCCATGTAAAGCATTCACGCACTCCACTCGGCCCGCATCATCATTGACATCCAAGTTCAACAATACGGCCTCCAAAGGGTCCTCAATATGATCATTGCACTTGTGTCATCAATTCTCACAGCCGTGACTAAATCCACAAATGAGCACACTTCGGTACAATTGGGCTGCTTCATTGACTTACACACATGAAAGACTACCTTTTCATCACCCACCCTGAAAGTAAGTTCCCCTGCTTCCACATCCACTAGAGCCTAGTGCGGACCGCACAAAATGGACCGCGGTCCGCACTGGGCTCTTGACTTCAAAAAAAGCCGATCCTCGAGGTCCAGTAAAAGGTCACTCCTCATCCCGATCTTATAAAGGAGGAAGTCACTCTCTGAACTTGGGCACCGCGGACAACACAGAATGGACTGCGGCCGCGGAGGTTTCTAGTGCGGTCCGCACAGAATGGACTGCGGACCGCACAGGCTTCAAAACTTCAATCTTCATCTTCTCTGAACCTTGGCTCTGCGGACCGCACATAATGGTAGTGCAGCCGCATTGCCTTCAGTGCGGACCGCACAAAACCTAGTGCGGCCGCACTGCCTTAATGCTTGAAATAACAGCTCTCTGAATCTCCCAGTGCGGACAACACAAAGTGTAGTGTGGCCGCACTGGGCGTGCTTTGCTTGAGCTTGCCTTGACTTTGTCACTTGTGCAAGCTTCACTCCTTTTGAGCCGATCTTTGACATTTGATCACTTTGTTGATCAAACCTGCAATCAAGCACAACTTGTGAGCCTTTTGGGACTATTTTGTATGAATATTTGATCAAAGCATAAGCAAGAAGGAGTATAAAATGCGTCGAAATCTCTAGTTATCAGATACTCGACTGGTAACTGTTGTTGTAGGCAAACTCCGCTAAAGGCAAAAACTGATCCAACGAGCCTCCAAAGTCAATGACACAAGCTCGGAGCATATCCTCCAAAATCGGAATGGTACGCTCGGACTGCCTGTCCGTCTGAGGATGAAATGTTGTGCTCAACTCGACCCGTGTGCCCAACTCTCGCTGAACTACTCTCCATAAATGCGAGGTAAGCTGCGTACCTCGATCAGAAATGATAGACACGGGCACACCATGAAGACGAACAATCTCCCGGATATAGATATCAGCTAACCTCTCAGAAGAATAGGAGACTGCCGTAGGAATGAAATGCGCTGACTTCGTCAGCCTGTCAACAATAACCCACACTGCATCGATCTTCCTCTGAGTCTGTGGGAGTCCAATAACAAAGTCCATAGTGATACGCTCCCACTTCCACTCGGGAAGCTCAATCCTCTGAAATAAACTACCAGGTCTCTGATGCTCGTACTTTACCTGCTAACAATTCAAACACCACGCCACATACGCAACAATATTCTTCTTCATCCTCCTCCACCAATAGTGCTGCCGTAAATCCTGATACATCTTAACGGCGCCCGGATGAATAGAGTACCGGGAACTATGGGTCTCCTCTAAAATCAACTCTCGAAGTCCATCCACATTAGGCACACAAACTCGAACCTGAAGCCTCAAAACTCCATTATCTCCTAATGTAACCTGCTTGGCACCACCGTGCTACACCGTGTCTCTAAGAACACACAAATGAGGATCATCATAGTGCTGATCTCGGATACGCTCCAATAAAGAAGAACGAGCGACTGTGCAAGCTAATACATGGCTGGGCTCAGAAACATCCAATCTCACGAACTGATTGGCCAAAGACTGAACATCCAAAGCAAGCGGCCTCTCACCAACCGGGATATACGCAAGACTGCCTATACTGGCTGACTTCCTACTCAAAGCATCGGCCACCACATTGTCCTTCCCCGGATGATATAAGATGGTGATATCATAGTCTTTCAATAGCTCCAACCACCTCCTTTATCTCAAATTCAACTCCTTCTGCTTGAACAAGTATTACAAACTCTTGTGATCTGTGAACACCTCACATGCCATGCCATACAGATAATGCCTTCAAATCTTCAATGCGTGAACAATGGCTGCTAACTCCAAATCATGGAACGGATAGTTCTTCTCATGAATCTTCAACTGACGGGAAGCATAAGCAATGACCTTGCCATCCTGCATCAACACCGCACCAAGTCCAAGACGAGATGCATCACAACAAAAAATATATGCCCCTGAACCTGTGGGCAAAACCAACACCGGCACCGTCGTCAAAGTTGTCTTGAGCTTTTGAAAGCACACCTCACACTCGCCAACCACCTGAACTGGGCACCCTTCAGGGTCAACTTGGTCATCGGGGCTGCAATAGATGAAAAGCCCTCCACGAACCGACGGTAATAGACTGCCAAACCCAAGAAACTCTGAATATCTGTAGCTGATGCGGGTCTAGGCCAGTCCTTGACTGTCTCTATCTTCTTTAGATCTACCTGAATACCCTCTGCTGAAACAACATGACCCAAG
>NW_017685361.1:5755-6874 GCF_001879085.1 Nicotiana attenuata | reverse complement strand
ACTATACGACCTAAAACTACCGTAAATCCGGACCAAACTCGGGCCCCGGCCCACGTCTCGAAATCAGTCAAAAATGGCAGAATAATAATCATCGTCCTCTCCCGAGTCTAGCCGTATAGAATTTGCCAAAATCTGACTCCGTTTGGTCCCTCAAGTCCTCACTTAAAACTCTCCAAAACTCAAACCCTAACTCCCTCAATTTCACTTTGAAATCATCAATCAAATCTCAAAAACGAAGATGGATTCATAAATTATAATCAAAATCGAGTAGAGAACACTTACCCCAATCCATATGGTGAAAATCGCCTCCAAAATCGCCCAAATCCGAGCTCCCCAACTCAAAATATGACCAAATGAACAAAATCCTACTTTTGTATATTTTTTTACCAGCTATTCTGCCTCGTTTCTCGAGTCAAACGATCCCGAAACTCGTATTTTATGCCCAATGGATTCCTTGTGAAATTCTAGTCAAGTTAGGCTTTTGAATCACTCAATTTGACCTTATAACGAAGGAGATATGTAGGTTTTAATATTTGCAAATAGTGCTGATTTTTAAATACGCCGTCAGTGGCAATTTCGTAATTAATCTGAAAAATCTTGCAACCTAATTCTTAGTAAAATAACTATAAAATCCTCATACGATGTCCAAATTCGACGATTCTTTTTGCTACAGGTCCGTAATTACAATACGGATCTAATGCTTCAATCAAAAAAGAAATCGGAGCTCATTTGTTCAATATGATATCATTTATGCTTGAAGAAACGGCTTCGAAACATAAGAAAAACGAGCGCAACACAACCCAAACTTATTCAAAACTCATCCGAGGCCCTCGGGACCTGAACCAAAAATTCCAACAAGTCACATATCACTATCCGAACTAAGTCGAACCTCCGGAACACCCCAAAACAACACCAAAACACCAAATCAACCTCAAATTCAAGCCTAAGACTTTTAAACTTCCAACTTTTGCCAATTCAAGCCTAATTCTACCACGGACCTCCAAATTACATTCCGGACACACTCCTAATTAAAATCACCCAAGGAAGCTAATCGAATCATAAAAATCCAAATCCGAATTCGTTTACTCATAAGTCAACTTCCGGTTGACTTTTCTAACT
>NW_017685361.1:0-1500 GCF_001879085.1 Nicotiana attenuata | reverse complement strand
TCCGGATCAAATGTCCAATTGCCTACGTTGTCATGTAGGCCTAGGATGTGATTGCGTCTACGTCGTTGGGTAGTGGATAAATGAAAAAATTTAGTGTTAGCATCTCCATCATTTAGCCACTGAATGCGTGATTTTAGTTTCCAAAAGTCCTCCTCATTTTTTAGGATGGAGTTAAGGTCAGTAAGTAGTTGATTTTCAAGATTATAATGAAAACTGTTTTTGGCATTTGGTTCCATATTTTGGAGGCCATTTAGTCGAGCTAGGGTAAGTTTTTTCTTATAAAAAATGTTTCCGAAGGAATGCTTATTTTAGTAAGTAGCATGCATGGTATGTGAATGTATCGAGGGCTTGAAAGTAATGTTGATTGTTGGACCAATGTGCTTGGACAAGGGAGGAAATTTCCGGGTAATTGAACCACATGGTTTCTAGGCGAAAGGAGAAGGAAGGTTTTGAGGTGGCTCTAGTAAGGTTTAGTAATAAAGGACAGTGATCGGAGTGTGTGCGTGGTAGGTGGAGGACACTAGAGTCTGAGAATAGTTGTAACCAACTGTCATTTGCAAAGAATTTGTCTAGTCGTTCTAGTATTAATTTACTACGATTATGACGCTTGTTAGACCATGTGAAACGAGAACCCACGAAACCAAGATCTATCATATTGAGGAAATTTGTAAAAGCAGTAGTACATGTTGTGTTTATGGAGTTGCCTCCAAATTTATCAAAGATGTGCTAGCGTAAATTAATGAGAGAATCCATGCTTTGTAGGAATTTATTACCTGGACAGTAGCATGAATCTCATGAGCAGTGATTACCAATTGGTCTACAGTGAGTTCATCAGCTCGCCAAAGTACACAAATGCCACCTGAATAACCCTGAGCAGCCACCTGAACAAGGTCTGTGAATTTGAAGTGTTGAAGCAGTGAAGCATGGTCTTCCATGCGTGTTTGTGTAAGACAGAGAATGGTAGGATTGTTCCAATCAAGCAAGAAACTTAAATTATGTCGAAATTCTAGGCCATGAGCTCCCCTACAATTCCAAAGCATGACCATCATGGAACTATGTTGTTAGGTGGATGAGTTCCCTCCTAGGAGTAGTGACATGCCCGGCTGTATTGTCACGCCCCGAACCTGGGCCTGGACGTAACACGGCACTCGGTGCCTGACTATATATGACCGAGCGAACCAACTGGCTGGCTGAATCAACATGTGGTATCATAACATACTAAATGCGGAAGATAAACTAACACATGCTGATATACTGAAAGTCTGGATGATATAAATCAATGTGCGGAAATACAAATACAATTCTGAAATATATTTGTAGCCAACATGGCTTAACATGAAAAGCCTGACTGAGACTCTGTCTAACTGTTACTATAGTCTATGAAGCCTCTCATGATGTACTGAAAACACTGACTGTCTGTAAATACTGAAAGACTGTAAAGTAATGATAATGCCCCAAAAGAACTGGGGATCACCAAACAGCTAATACGAGAATCCTAGC
>NW_017685360.1:5375-6875 GCF_001879085.1 Nicotiana attenuata | reverse complement strand
GTGCCGTAGTCAGGGCTGTCTTGAGCTCTGAAGCTCGCCTCACACTCCTTCGACCATATGAACTGGGCACCCTTCTGGGTCAACCTGGTCATCGGGGCTGCAATAGATGAAAACCCCTCCACAAACCGACGGTAGTAGCCTGCTAACCCCAAGAAACTCCGAATCTCCGTAGCTGATGCTGGTCTAGGCCAGTTCTTGACTGCCTCTATCTTCTTCGGGTCCACCTGAATACCCTCAGCTGATACAACGTGACCCAGAAATGCTACTGAACTCAGCCAGAACTCACACTTGGAGAACTTGGCATATAACTGACTATCCCTCAGAGTTTGAAGAACCACTCTAAGGTGTTGCTCGTGCTCCTCCTGGCTGCGGGAGTACACCAAAATATCATCAATAAAGACTATCACGAACATGTCCAAATATGGCCTGAACACTCGGTTCATCAACTCCATGAATGCTGCTGGGGCATTGGCCAACCCAAACGACATGACCAAGAACTCGTAATGCCCGTACCGAGTACGGAAAGCCGTCTTAGGGACATCAGATGCCCTAATCCTCAACTGGTGGTAGCCAGATCTCAAGTCAATCTTGGAAAATACCCTGACACCCTGAAGCTGGTCGAACAAATCATCAATCCTCGGCAGTGGATACTTATTCTTAATTGTTACCTTGTTCAATTGCCGGTAATCTATACACATCCGCATCGACCCATCCTTCTTCTTGACGAATAACACTGGCGCGCCCCAAGGCGAAACACTGGGTCTAATGAAACCCTTATCTAACAGATCCTGCAGTTGGTCCTTTAACTCCTTCAGCTCCGGCGGAGCCATACGATATGGCGGAATAGAAATGGGCTGGGTGCCTGGAGCCAAATCAATACACAAATTGATATCTCTATCGGGCGGCATACCCGGCAGGTCCGAAGGAAAAACATCGGGAAACTCCTGGACAATAGGCACAGAATCTATGGGAGGGACCTCAGCACTGGAATCACGAACATAGGCCAAATAGGCCAGACACCCCTTCTCGACCATACGTCGAGCCTTCACGTACGATATGACACTACGGGTAGAATGACCTGGAGTCCCCGTCCACTCTAAGCGAGGCATACCCGGTAAGGCTAAAGTCACGGTCTTGGCATGGCAGTCCAAGATAACGTGATAGGGTGATAACCAATCCATACCCAGAATGATATCAAAGTCAACCATATCTAAGAGCAACAAGTCTACACGGGTCTCAAGACCCCCAATCACTACAACACACGAACGATGGACTCGGTCGACCACGATAGAGTTACCCACCGGTGTAGCACATATACCGGAATACCCAAGGCATCACTAGGCATGACCAAGCATGGTGCGAAATAGGATGAAACATATGAATACGTAGATCCTGGATCAAATAGTACTGAAGCATCTCGATCACAAACCAGAACCGTACCTGTGATCACCGCATCTGAGGCCTCTGCCTCGGGCCTAGCCTGGAGTGCATAGCAACGGG
>NW_017685360.1:0-1419 GCF_001879085.1 Nicotiana attenuata | reverse complement strand
ATTTCCAGACAACAATTTCACACAAAAATTCATTTCTCGGGCTTGGGACCTCGGAATTTGATTCCGGGCATACGCCCAAGTCCCATATTTTCCTACGGACCCTCCGAGACCATCAAATTACGGATCCGGGTCCGTTTGCCCGAAACGTTGACCGAAGTCAAACTTAATCAATTAAATACCAAGATTTAACAATTTTTCTCACAAATTTCATATTTAAACTTTTCCGGCTACGTGCCCGGACTGCGCACACAACTCGAGGCAACCTCAAATGAGGTTTCCAGGGCCTCAGAAGTACAGATGGAGTAGGAATACAGCTGATGCCCCTTTTGGGTCGTCACATGCTGGCAAGCAGCGAACGAGGAGCAGGGGGGACAACGAACAAGACGGGGGAGGGAAGCATAACGAGAAGAAGAGGGAGGGTGGGGAGCAGCGTACATGGAGCAGCAAACTCTGAGAAAGAATAAATAAGAAAATAAGGTTTCTATTATTTGGCTATATAATGCTAATTGTTTGGGGCTATTTTTGCCAAACCTAATGTAAGGCTAAAAAGTTGCAAATTCCTGTTATGTGTTGTTATAGGATGCCAATTTTTCTTTTGGCATGGTATAACAACATACTCATATAATTGGCAGAAAATAGCCCTAGTTATAGATATTGGCATTAATATCCAATAAATGTATATCACAATTTTTCTTCTTCTTTGTGTATATTAACATGTATATTAAAATTTTATTTTCATTCGTTGTATATCAATAATATTATTCTTTGTATATCAATAATATAAAATTATATATATAGTTATTGTACCTTTATATCATTGTATATCACAATAAAAATATTGTATTATTTGTATATCATAGTGTATAGCACATCAGACATGTGTATGCCAAAATAGATATTATACGTTTATTTTTCTTCTTTGTGTATATTAACAATTAGTTTTGTTTGTATACCAAAATTTTATTTACTTCCATAATTATATTTATTATTTTTATATTTTAGAACTTGCTTAAACATGCTATATCGAAAATTTATTTTCCTTTTTTGATTACTAATAAAATTGAAGTAACTTTATTCAGAATGAATTTCCCCTCTTAAAATCAATAACGATTTAACCTTATATTGTCAAATCTAACAATGTATATCGCGATATAAAATAATGTATATATTAGTATATAACACATAATTTCTTGTGGATATGCACGCGCGGGCGCACACACACACACGCGCGCACACACACACACACACACACACACACATATATATATATATATACATACCAGATAGGAATTAGAATCATTTCTTAAAGTTAAAACGGAAAAAACGGGGGGGGGTAACCGGAAAAGGTAATTGGTACAAAACATATAGATACATATGTGTATACGTGTAAGTATACTATTTGTAATTTGTCTATCTAAT
>NW_017685359.1:4186-6877 GCF_001879085.1 Nicotiana attenuata | reverse complement strand
TTAGAACTAAAAATGCGAAAAGACCATTTTTTGTTATTTTCTTTATTTTTAAGCAATTCTAACTACTACTTAATCCTAAAATGTGAACTAAAATCTTAAACAAATGCCACGTGTATTTTTGTATATTTTTCATATGAATTAAGATGCACAAAATAAAAATGCAAACAATTAACATAAAATGTCACAAAAATCCACAAAATTGCAAAATAATGGAAGAAATCATTTTGTTTGAATTTTTTTGGAAATAATTCTTATAGGGCAAAAATCACGTGCTCACACTCATCACGTCTTTCTTGTTCTTTGGAGGTGGCGATTCTTGAATGGCTTTGACCTTTGACGGGTCCAATTCTATCCCTCGACGGCTCACGATGAAACCCAGTAGTTTTCCGGCAGGAACCCCGAACGCACATTTGGCGGGATTCAGTTTCGGATTATACCTTCTCAGCCTGTTGAAGAACTTTCTCAAATCTTTCATATGATCAGTGGCTTTCTTGGATTTGATGATGACGTCGTCCACATATAACTCGATCTCCTTGCGTATCATGTCGTGAAAGATAGTAGTCATGGCTCTCATATAGGTGGCGCCAGTATTCTTCAACCCAAATGGCATCATTTTATAACAATACATTCCCCACGCCGTGATGAAAGCCGTTTTCTCTGCATCTTCCTCGTCCATCCATATCTGATGATATCCGGCGAAACAATCAACAAAAGACTGCAGCACATGCTTGGCGCAGTTGTCGATAAGAATGTGTATGTTTGGCAAGGGGAAGTCATCTTTGGGACTGGCTCGGTTGAGATCCCGGTAGTCGACACAGATTTTAACCTTCCCGTCCTTCTTTGGTACCAGCACGATGTTGGCTAACCATGTCGGATAATCTACCACCTTGAGAACCTTAGCTTTGACTTGCTTAGTAACCTCTTCTTTGATTTTCAAACTCATGTCGGGCTTGAATTTCCTGAGCTTCCGCTTTACCGGCGGATAGGCTGGATCTGTTGGCAGTTTAAGAGCTACAATGGCCGTGCTGAGACTAGTCATATCATCATACGACCAGGCGAATATGTCCTCATATTCTTTTAAAAATTTCGTATACTTTTCCCTTTCTGATGGCGACAAGTGAACACTGATACGAGTTTCTTTGACGTTCTCTGTATCTCCCAAATTAATGACCTCAGTTTCTTCCAGGTTGGACTTAGTTCTATTCTAAAAATTCTCAACCTCTCTGACGACCTCTTTAGGTATTTCATCTTCTTCTGAGTCTATGTCCTTTTGTTGCGTTGTTTCGTTGCAAGTCACAGTCGTTGGTTCATCGTCAAGATAAGTAATAGTAATGCTGTATAAAATAGAGTAAATGATAGAGAAAATAATAAGCGATATATATATATGATAAACTGAAATGCTTTGATTAAATTCAAAGCTGTTTGAAACATCGGAGCTCTTTTCGAAATTAAAGACAATGCGGGAAGAAAATCAACTAGTAAAGTAAACTAAAAAATGCGATGCATGTTGCTTTTGTTTAGCCTTGCTACCCCGAAACCCTCCAGGCTCTGACGGTCCTAATTGACCAGTTGCTGAGGCGGTCTCCCCTTCTTACAGCTTGTACGGAAGGTCCTTCCTCCCTTTCCTCCTCAAAAAGAACACATCAGTCCATGTCATCATCCTCCAGGAACAAATTCTTCATGGCTGCCAATGTTTCATCTTCTTCTGACCCATATATAGTATCTGCTGGCTGAAGGTCTGCTTCAGGCTAGGTATCGGAAACTCCAATGGATAGTAGGGGCCGCGCCATGGTGGCGACCAGTTCTAGAATTCCTTCCAAGTATAACCATACCCTAAGCCAAAGGTAGTGCCATGCTTCTTCAGTTTGATGGGCTTAGTGATCCCCTGAAGATTTTTACTAAGTCCCTATCCAGGCTCGTACCCGCACAAATTCAGGATACTTTCGATCTTGTTGTCCCACCACTTGTCTTTGTCTACACCGTTGACCCTTTCGATGTGGTGGTATGTCTCTCCGCCTATTCTCCTTCTGCCCCCGATCATTGGGATAGTCTGGCGACTATATATGGGGTTACTACCATCGCCATGAATGATCACCTCTTGGTGGTTCCATTTAAACTTTATCGCCTGATGCAGGGTTGATGCTACGGCTCCGGCAGCGTAGATCCAGGGGCGTCCCAATAGCAAGTTGTAGGATGCCGGGACGTCTATCACTTGGAAGTCGACGTCGAACCATGTTGGCCCCATTTGCAAGCACAGGCTGATTTCTCCAATAGTAGATCGCTGGGATCCATCGAAGGCTTTGACATTGATAGCCCCATCTTTGATCTCATGCAGGCTTTTTCCCAAGGTTCTGAGAGTTATCAACGGACAGATGTTGAGGCTTGATCCTCCATCAATCAGGACTCTAGTGATGAAATAATCTTCACATTGCACGGTGATGTGCAGTGCTTTGTTGTGGCTCAAACCTTTTGGTGGCAACTCGTCTTCGTGGAAGGTTATTTTATGGCTCTCCAACACTTGCCCCACCATATTCGCCATTTCACCCCCGGTTATATTGCTAGGCACATAGGCTTCGCTTAGTATCTTCATTAAGGCATTCTTGTGAGCGTCTGAACTCTGCAGAAGAGCCAGGATAGATATCTGTGCTGGTGTTTTGTTCAGCTGTTCAGCGACTGAGTACTCCTTAGCCT
>NW_017685359.1:0-3480 GCF_001879085.1 Nicotiana attenuata | reverse complement strand
GGTAACGGAGGTGGATAGAGGGTGCGGGTGCTTGGTAATTCGGGATGGGCTGATATGTAAGTGGAGGTGATGGGTAAGTGTGGTATTTTGGTGGTGATTTGGCTCCCTGTGCGACCATCACGGCACTTAAATCTTTCTTCCTGGACGCGCCACCAGTTTGTAAAGCCTTATTGGTGGCTTGCAATGCTTAAAGATTTGTTACCATACCATTCTTGATGCCCTCTTCGATTCTTTCTCCGAGTTTGATGATATCAGAGAACTTTTGACCCTCGATCAACATCAACCTCTCGTAATATTGGGGATCCTGAGCCCGGACGAAGAATCTATTCATTTGCTCTTCTTCTAGGGCCGGCCTGACCTTTGCAGCTTCTGACCTCCAACGAGTACCATACTCGCGGAATCTTTCGGTGGGTTTCTTCTTCAAATTCTGTATGTAGAATACATATGGTGCGTTCTCTGTATTAAACCGGAATCTATCCATGATGTCCGTTGCCATACCTACCCAACTCGTCCATTTCTTGGTGTCTTGACTGATGTACCAGGATAGTGCATCTCCCTTTTAAGCTCCCCATGAAGAGCTTTATACGGATCTTCTCATCTCTTTCGACCCCCACTAGCTTATCGCAATAGGTCCTCAGGTGGACTCTGGGATCTCCTATTCCATCGAACATTTCAAACTTGGGAGGTTTGTACCCCTCCGGAAGTTCAACATCTGGTTGAATGCACAAGTCCTCGTAATTCAATCCTTCAATGCCTTTGTTACCTTCTATGCCCTGAACTCGACTGGTTAATTTCTTGAGCTCTGCCACTAAGTTCCTGATGAGGGAGTCCTTGTCATCAGACTCAGGTGCATTTGAGATGGGTTGGGCGTAGTGGGGTACAGTATCCACGTGAATAGGAGTGTTGTGGAGATGGTCATTTGTGGTGTTCAGTGGCTCAGTAATGAGTAGTGGGGTGTTATTTGGAGTGTGGCATGTGTTACAGGTATGAGTGGGTTGCATCTGTGGTTGCGGGGTGTTTTGTGGAGGTGCGGGATTTTGGGTGTTGACATCAGGGGCGGTGAGGGAAAATGACAGGTTTGCCAAATTCCGAACCTGATCCAGTTCTTCTCTCAATTTCAACAGCTTTTGTTCTAGTTGTGCAGTAGTTTCCTTAGCAACCGGGGTACCCTGAGGAATCTCAAACTCCTTTCTGGTGCTTGTATCTCCCATTTGTCCTTTATTTTTGTTCCGGACAGGACTCGGAGGAGGAGGAGGTGGAGGGCCCTTGGATCTTGTGGAGTATGCTGATGGTGCCAGAATGCACGAACTAACCTTTGGGGAGGGGAATAAAAATAAAAGAAAAAAAACAAAAAGGTAACAAGTTAGTGCAGGTTCTGAGGAAAAAGTATTGCAGTATTTAAACACATTGGGTGAGAATATAAATCGCGCCCTAATTTTGGTGCCTCGTTGTGCCTGAGGTAGGCCTAGCGACAAATAGTTTTGGAGAACTTATAACACTAAATGCCTCATTTTATTGATAAAAATAAGACGAATCCAAAACGACTCTAAATAATAGAAAGTAAATGTCACTAGTGGCCATTGGCCTTATTACATCATTAAAGCAAAATAAGGGACTCCTAACTACTTGGTCCCAGAAGGACCTTCCCCAGATTTGGAAATCTTGTCTCCCTCGAACAGCTCCACCAACTCGCGTAGTCCTAGCAGTAAGTAGGCTCGGGCCAGATGTCCGCCCGCATTTCCTTCGGCATTTTGGCAGTCTTCGATCCTCTTGATGAACTTTCCTTCCAGCTCTACTAGACCCCGCTCCAAATATCCTAGTCGGTTGTTGGCGCTGACAGCCATTTCTTTCCACTCATCGATCAATTTCTGATGGGCTTCTTGTATTTCCCGATGCTCACTTTCACACTCTCGAATTCACTTGCGCAGTTGATTATACTTAACCTGTGCTTCAGCATGCTCGTCAACAGTTCTGTGACCTCGAACGAATCTCGGCTGACCCATGCCATCGTCTTCTGACCAACCCGAATAATGCGGCACGCAACCAGCGTGGTACCTATCTAGCTCGATGGATTCCTCCCCAAAACGATTTTGCAATGCCACAAATGCTGAGCTTGGCACCTGTGAGGGCTATCATCGTCCTGGAAATTAGCACTGAGGTGACTTGTTTTATCAACCCTTGGTATGATTTGTCTTCTTCCAGATTGCCTCATGGCTCGGAGAGGAACGTAAGGATAAGTCCCTCTCAAACCAATCAGTATGAGAAATGGTGCATCTCGGGATCGGACGATGAATTCATCCGTAGGGAACCACTCAAATATCCATTGCACCTGGTCTTCTTTCAGATTTTCGAACAGTTCTACCCACCCTCTGGCGTCCTCTGGCTGAGCGAACATCTTTGGCATATAATTCATACGCCTTGGCTGGTGGAAGGCGATATGATCATCCCAATCTCTGGTAGAATAAGTTGCAACCCTCAAAATGACTGCCTTGTTGTTGACACTTGTTCAAGGCGCGGTATATCTCGGCGACGATCATGGGCACTATGCTGAAAGTTTGCCCACCAATTCCTTCCATCAAAGTTTTAGTTACCATGGCTAGTCTGGTGTGGATCCTAGCCTTCTTCATAGGGAACACGATCATTCCCAAAAAGCAAAACATGAAAACAAAGACCCTTCTATGGACATGCCCCAATGAGGTGATAGCAAATTCGTCTGAATAGGTGCTGTATGACTTGCTATGGCCGTACCTTTCGTATAGATAGTCAAACGGGATGTAGGAGTCTTTCAAACAAGTTAAGTCTGGGTTTTTCTTCAACCCCATCATTTTAAGGAAACCCCTTCCTTTGCGATTTTCTGGCATAAGCAGACCCGGAGTCTCCCAAGGAATTCTAGCTAGGCCCCCTATCTCTTCAAGTAAAGGAGTCATCTCTAGATCACCAAAGTGGAACAAAGACTTGTCACTATCCCAGAACAATGTTGTAGCCTCTATGATTCTGTTGTTAGGTTGAATCTCTAGGAGAGAAGGCAGATTCCCTAGGTACTTTCAGACGAGTGTTTGATCACTAGAATGGAGATCGTTCCACCAACTCAGTAGCCTTGGATGAATGTTGGTTACCATGCCAAATCTGGGGATCTCGTGCCTCATTTTCTGCAAAACAGAGTGTTAGGCCCTTACCCCCACCAGATTCGACTATTTAAATAAATAATTAGCATAGCAAAGCACTTAAGTTCTCCAAATATATGCACAGAACGTGGAGGTGTCCGTTTGGGTTTCAAGGAAACCCGGTGGACTTTGGACAAGGCTATCTTAATAAATCATTATGTGGACAACATAACTGACTCGGCTAGGTTTGACCATGATGCATGTACGGTTTAACGGAGTAAGGTTTCTATCTTGAAGTGCTAGACTGGTACCCTTGAGCGGACAACTAAAGAGGGAAAGGCACGGAACCGTCGACTACACCGTTGATCGACTGGTT
>NW_017685358.1:0-6877 GCF_001879085.1 Nicotiana attenuata | reverse complement strand
AACTAAATCATATCATACTATAAACATCCCGGGTAATCATTTAGTCATATAACCTAAAAGGGGAACTGCCATATCTTGTATCTTACATCAATAGCTGCTTCTTATAGTAACTTACTAACGTGGTACTTCTAGTTCTGATTTGAATAAATATGAACAAGTTAAAATCGTTCCCTGAAATTCACTATTGGTTGCTCTTGGTTCTCATTACATATATCATATCTTCTAGTCATTTGCATGAGTTCTACGAAAAATACATCTCTAATAATAACAATCGTTTTTGACTCCTAGGTATTTTACCCTTAGGCTCTTTTCTGTCCAAACTATAGTGACTAATGTTAGGGTCTGACATCTGAACTAACATCATTCAACTTGTGGCTCCATTTCCAAAAATTAAATGAAGTTGTTCTAGGAGGTAAAACACATACGAATACACTACAATGCACAAACTTATCTTTCAAAGTATACAATCATTTGATAAATCACTTCCCGCGCCCTCCGGTAAGTCTTGGTCTTAGTCTGGACCTAAAATATGCAAAGATTTCGCTATGATCACTGTTACTTACATTTTCTTTTAGCACCCATAGGCATCATTGTATACTCACCAGTCACCAGATTTTGATACACTCAAAATTAGATATTTGGTAAACATATAACTGAATATTGGAGTACTGAATAACCACTACTTGCTAATTGAAAGACTGTATAACTGGTAACTGAGGTAAACTGATGACCATAAGACATGATAATTGCTTTTGTACTTTTTGATAAGGTTATGCTCTAATCTGTACTACTATCCATTGCATCCCACTTTTAACATCCTCTCAAGTCTCATATTTACCAACATGTACTCCATAATTATACCCCAATGGGAAATCATCCTCTCTAGGACCTTAGGTTTCTCCTGCGCATAGCTTGGGCATCCAATACGTTTGGAATTCGATAGCAAGAGAAGGTTAACTATTGCTCTAAGCTTCGTGGCACGATCTAAAGTAGAAAGAAATGAGACAATCCTGGATATCTTGGTAGTTAACCGTTTATATGAGTGGCCGGCACACACGTATAAAGGAAACTCCACTAGACACAGCTTCATAGACTTCCTAAGACTCTTGAACCTAGTGCTCTGATACTAAGCTTTGTCATGCCCCGAAACTGGGCCTGGACGTAACACGACATCCGGTGCCTGACTACATGCGACCGAGCGAACCAACTGGCTGATTGAATCAACATATGATATCATACTGAATGCGGAAGAGAAACTAACACATGATGATATATTGAAAGTCTGGATGATATAAATCAAAGTGCGGAAATACTAATACAATTCTGAAATATATTTGTAGCCCACATGGCTTAATATGAAAAGCATGCGAGTCTTTCTAGCTGTCACTCTAGTCTATGAAGCCTTTAATTAAGCACTGAAAATACTGACTGTGTGAAAATACTAAAGATTGTAAGGTAATGATAATGCCCCGAAAGAATTGGGGATCACCAAATAGCTGGTACGAGAATCCTAGTGCTCTGAATCATTAACCTGTAAATAATTACCTGCATCGTGAGATGCAGGCCCCGGGCAAAAGGGACGTCAGTACATTTCAATTGCACTGGTATGTAAAGCAACTGAAAAAAAGAATTATAAAAGCTGAAACTGAAACTAAGCTGATAACTGAGAATTGATAATTGGTACTGAAATAATAACTATTGAAACAGAAACTGAAACGATAGCTGATAATTAATAACTAAAATGATAACTACTAACTAAAATGATAATTAATAACTGATAACTGAACTGATAACTGATAACTAAAATGATAACTGATAGCTGAAATGATAACTGATAACTGAACTGAACAAAGGAAGTAAGGATATGAATACTCCCTCCTCCGAATGATGAAAAACCTGTTTATCTGAATAAGTTACGGCCTCAGGCCCAATATATATGTGCACAATCTACGGCCTCAGGCCCAAGTATACGTATACATAACTACGGCCTCAGGCCCAAAAATGCATAAAGCATAAACTACGGCGTCAGGCCCACACATGCATAAAGCATAAACTACGGCCTCAGGCCCAAGTATGCATAAAGCATTTAAACTACGGCCTCAGGCTCAAATACAGGTGTTCAACATTCAGGAACTGAGAATCAAACTTCAATACATGATAGTGAAATACTGAATCACACTGAGTTACATGATACTAGAATACTGGATCACACTGAGTTACATAGTACTGGAATACTGAATAGGACTAGACTGAGACATGTATTCTTGAACTGATTATGAACACTAAAACTTCAACTATTTATAGCATACCGAGTAATCTATACTAAGACTCGGGGGCACCAAACCCAAGTCTATATTGAATACACACTGAGCTCACAACGTTCAGAATGAAAGTGGTGAACGAGTTATGAAGCTAGAGAATAGAAGTTCTACAACTATTCAAGGAACTAAGCTAAATTATATTTCTAAGGCAATTAGTAACGTCGTAAAAGAAACGTAGTGTAAGGAGAATCATTAACATTCCCAAACATAGAGAGTTAGCCTCACATACCTTAACTTCTCGCGCTTGAGCATAATATAACGTTTGTCAACCCTTTCAACTTTAATCTAAATCAATACAAGTCAAAGGGATTCCATATTAGCAATAATTCTCATGTTTTGGTCACTTAAGCATCTTATCAAACACTTGGTGAAAATAAAGCTTCATAGTCCTTATTAATAGTGTCCCTACACCCAATAACTCATTCTCTTGTTCCTATATAAATTCTAAAGTCTCAAATGGTTATAATCAACATTATTCTTTATCACTCATAAGGTAAACAACACCCTTAACCAATAATCAACAATCAACACCCCAAACTTATAACCGTTCATGATTTTCTATCAAACCCATCAACTCATATCTCATGAACATGGGTTTATAATCATTAAAACAACGCTAGAATCAATTAGAGGATGAAGACATTACCTTTTTGAAGTTCAATCCCCTTGAATTCGAGTTCTAAGATTCCTTCTCTCAACAGTGATGTCCAAATCGAATATCTAATGATATGGAGGGTTTACCCATGTTAATAAGATGTTGGGAAATTAAAATTAACTTAGAATCACCATTAGAACTTACTTTGGGTGGTGGAGGGACGCTTAAGGAGTTAGTTTTTTGAGAGCTTTCCTTTCTAGAGCATGTTTTTATGTTTTGGGGCTGTGGGGGACGAAATAGGGCTTGAAAAATGACTCCCCAAGTCCGCCACCGTGCCCCTTTAGGTTTGACCGCGGTCCCGACTGCTGTAAATAGCAGGAACACTGCCTCACGACCGCGGTCGCGGTCCGGGCGTGGTCTTGGGGCGGTGGTTACGCACTGTTCTGTAAAACGGGCATAACCTTTTTGATAGAGCTCCGTTTAGGCTCCACAATATATCGTTGGAAAGATATTTCAAAGGCCTACAACTTTCTTCTTCTGAGTTTTCCAAAATTCCTTACACATTTTCACTACCTGTTGCTGGAAGACGGACCTTTTATAAACTTAGTCGATATTGTCGAATCTTATGCATCTCACTCTCCATCTTGATTCCGAAACAACTATTTTCACCAATAATCATCCCTCTAGGATTTCATATGTCTAAAATATTAAATTAATAACCATTTAACATATCCACACCTAGTCCGAATGTACGGGGTGTTACAGTTTCTTGCTGGCATCTTATTAGTTTTATTGATACTCTGTACTTGGTCTTGTTCATGCTTATCATATAATGTCTCAGTCTCGGTTGTTATCATTTGGCACATCATATCATTTTTTCGGGCTAGTATTATGGCATTGTGAGCCCGTGTGTGTGAGAGACTGGAGAGTGATGACTGAGTGAGGCCGAGAGCCTGGTTATGAGTGATAGTTATGGGATCGGGCTGCACGCTGCAGCAGATTATTGATTATGCCTTCGTTGGCTTGTTATAGCGCTTGGGCTGAAAGGAGCCCATCCGGAGTCTATACACCCCCAGTGAGCGCGAATGATATTATTGAGGGATGGATTTTCCTGGACATGGATTTGTCCGAAGTATTGATATATGGAGATGGATTTCTCCATAGGGATGGATTTCCCCTTTTCCTCGGTACCGGGTGACGTCTAGTCATTGTTGAGTATGTTCTGGGATGGATTTCCCTGGGCCTTGTGAGCCATATAGAGTACCGAGTGGTTATGAGGTTGTTATTATTATTATCTGGAGATGGATCTTCTCCATAGGATGGTTGGTCTTCCCTAGTACTGAGTAACTGCTGTTAGAGATGTATATATTTCGGGATGGATCTTCCCTGGGCCGTATGAGCCATATACAATATTGAGGGGACGAGCATTTAAGATTGTAGGAACATGAGGCACTCAACATGGTGCATTTCATACGGCATGTGCATTGGCAATTAGACGTAGCAGAGTTATACCTCTTTACCTTGTTCATACCTGCTCTACTTTACTGTTCGAGTTGTTTATTTAACTGAAAGCATGCCTACATTTTTGTACGTTATTTTTGTTATCTCTGATGAGGTTGAGTTCGTCACTACCTATCAGTCCATAGGTTGGACTTGTTACTTACTGAGTTGGTGTACTCACGTTACCCCCTGCACCTTGTTTGCAGATCCAGGTACTTTCGGTCCTAGTGGCAGTCACTGATCGAGGTTGCAGGATTGGGAGATTGTTGAGGTATCTGCATGGCGTTCACAGATCTTGACCCTCTCTCTCTATTCTAGTTGTGTTTCAGTTGTATTCAGTGAACTTTGTAGTAGACTATACTATTTCTCTAGACGCTCATGTACTCCGTGACACCCTGATCTTGGGATGTTTGTATCGTAATATAAATTTTTCTTTTATGTCTTAAATAATTTATTCAAAATGATGAAAGTTTTTCCACAAATGATTTGATTTTAGTATTGTGGTTTTGGGTTGCGTTGAGTTGAGGCTGGCTTAGTTCTACGATAGGCGCCATCACGACCGGGTTGGTTTTGGGGATCGTGACAAAAAGTTGTTGCATGATTATATTATTATTTTGTCAATTTAGTAAAAGATAAAAAAAGATCAATATAAATTAAAATAAAAAAAGAAAACAAAAACTTATGGCCTTATGCATCGTTGAAAATGAAGAACAACGTGCCTTAATTTAAGAAAATGACTGAGCATTATCGTCTACAATTTTTAATTACTTTTGTTGACTTCAATGTAGCTATTTATTGAAAATTTAATATGAAATGAATGCATTGGGATTTTTTTTTTCATTTTTCTTATCACATAGAATGGACATTAGCGGTTGGAAACCAAGATGAAAAGAACAAAAAAGAAAGAAAAAGAAAAAGTAATTACTCTCTCCGTTTTAAATTATGTGAACCTGTTTAACTGAGTACGGAGTTTAAGAAAAAGTGAAGACTTTTGGAATTTGTGGCCCTAAACAAGTTATAAAGGGGCCTAGAGTATTTGTATGGTTATAAAAGTTTCTCATTAAGGGTAGAATTATAAGTTTATACTAAATTGTTTTTAAATTTAGAAAGGGATCATTCTTTTAGAAACGGATTAAAAAAGAAATAGGTTCACATAAACCGAAATTATTTACTAGCTACAAGCAAGTATCTTGGTTGCTTTCTAGTGAACGTACATCGTGCGAAACAATTTTGTGGTTAAAGTTAGATTACGGTTTCCTTTTTGTCATGCAATACAAATAATTGCGGTCCAACGTCTCCTTTATAGCTTGTTTGGCCAAGCTTCTTTTTGGCTAAAAGTATTTTTTTTTTTTTTTGCCAAAAGTATTTTTGGCCAAAAATTGAAGTGTTTGTTCATGCTTTTGGAAGGAAAAAAGTGGTTTTGAGGATAAGCAGAAGCAGTTTTGGAGAAGCAGAAAAAAGTAGCTTCTCTCAAAAAGCACTTTTTTGAAAAATGCTTTTGAGAAAAATACACTTAGAAGCAGTTTTTAAAAGTTTGGCCAAACACTAATTGCTGCTCAGAAGTGCTTTTCAAACTAATTAGCCAAACACAAACTGCTTCTCGTCAAAAGTACTTTTGAAAAAAGCATTTTTAAAAAAAAATACTTCTTAAAATAAGCTGAGTTTTGCAGCTTGGCCAAACGGGCTATTAGTTTGTTGGGCGAAGCTTTTCCGAATATGTGCCTAACACACAAAATCAGCTCCAGGTGTAATGTTTGTTTTCTATATACATTTGTCTCCAAATATATTATACCCAATTCTTGATTTCTTCTGAATACTCCCTGCTCAAACAAAAACGGATCTCCCCTTTTACACTCTTATAATTTCTCTGCTTGTTTTCATTTTCTTCCTTCATCAATGGTTCTTTGCTACTTCAAACACCCAAAAAAGGTTACTCCCATCTCCAAGAAAGCTTCCAATCATAGGAAATTTGCACCAACTTGGGTCGCATCCTTACCGTTCATTTCACAAACTATCAGAAAAACATGGTCCAGTTATGCTACTTCACTTTGGCAGTAAGCCAGTGGTTGTTGCTTCCTCTGTTGATGCTGCTCGTGATATTGTGAAAACCCACGACCTCGTCTGGTCAAACAGACCTAAATCTAAAATGGCTGATAGAATCTTTTATGGTTCCAAGGATGTGGCCTTTAGTCCGTATGGTGAATATTGGAGGCAAGTTAGAAGTGTTACTGTGCTTCACCTTCTTAGCAACAAAAGAGTCCAATCTTTTCGTGATGTTAGGGAAGAAGAAATATCAAACATGATTGAAAAAATCAGGCAAGAGTGTGATTCGAGTTCAGTGATAAACTTAAGAGATCATTTATGTTCTCTAACTGAAAAAGTAATTAGCAGAGTGGCCTTAGGGAGGAAATGTAATGAAGGGGGAAAGGAATCAATGCTAAGGCCGTCCTAGATGAATTTG
>NW_017685357.1:4725-6878 GCF_001879085.1 Nicotiana attenuata | reverse complement strand
TGGAAAATTGGAAAATCACGTAACGTGACTGCCGAATCCATTCCTCCAACTCAAAGTTGGATTCTCGTCTTTCCAACTTAACGTTGGATTCAACTTATACGTCACTTTACAATTCCAAATCAAACATTATAAAACTTTTCCAATGGAAAATATATATCCCATTCCTAATGGAATTCCCGTGCATGCCGTAGTCCTTTTTGGACTTTCATCTCCAATTCAAAATTGGTAAGGAAATTGATATTTATATGTAACCTTTATATAAATTAACACTGTTTTATATTATATATATCACATATATATATTTCAACCAAGAGATATAATTTATTTTCTATTCCAAATAGAAATTTCAATTTGTTCACAATATTAATTATATCCTCTGTGCTAGCAAAGAATATAATAATATTTTATTGACTACTAATAATTATTTGACTAATTAATTCTTAATTATTAACAAATATAAGTATTAATCCTTTAGCAAAGATCAGAACACTCGTTAGTGTGCGACCCCATAGGTTCAATACTAACCGGTAGTAAATTGACCACATCAATATACTAATCAAGGGTGGCGTCTAGCAACACTCCTTAACGACCGGATAGCATGAAGTATACAATTTACTCTCAAGAACCAGTAGAAGAATAATGTAGTAATTCCTTCTGTCCTTATAGCTCTGGATCACCCTAGGATATGGTTCAACTGTCAAATCCTAATAGGCGACCAACTATGTGTTCATGTCAAATATAATCGACCATTGAATGACCTAAGAAACTCTTTTCTTCTTTTCATTCAATTGCCCTGACCAAGGTCTTAATTTGGTCGTTTATAATTCATGACAACATGGAGCTTAAACTCATTACCAAGAGTTGACAGATTCCATCTTGATCCACTAATTCTACAAGTATTTAATCGTACCCAATATCCTTTCAACTATAGCCCTAGGGCCATAGGTGTCTGGTATCAAAGCACAATAAATAACTTGTCAATTACTATGACGATCTCAAGTCAAAGGAAATTATTACATCACATTCTTCAAGAGAATATCCTATTGACAGTTTATGGTAATTCTAACCATTAGGAATTATCCAATGAGTCGATTCAATGACCATATCTCTATATGCATCATCTATCTATGTAATTTAGTTAATGAGATCAACTAATCTTTATCCCATAAAGACGATCACATAAATATTGATCTAACCGGATTACTAATGTCCAAATTAATAATCCTACGATCAAGAACAAAATTTAGATTAAATTATAAGAAACTTTACTCTCATTATCATGATCTCCATCACAATGTCAAGAATCAAAATTTAATCAAGGACCTTATCAAATTAATCAAGCAATTAATAACAATGATAAAAGAATATCAAATGCTATATATATTCTATATCAAATAATGTTCACAAAAAATATGTTCAGATCATCAGATATGATATTGGATCTAGGGCATATCTACTATATCCCTAACAATCTCCCACTTGCACTAGAGCCAATCGCTCTTGTACTTCATTCCCAATTTTCACTTGTGCTTGTCAAACTCCTTTGCGCCAAGAGCTTTAGTGAATGGGTCTGCGGCATTTTCTTTTCCATCAACCTTTTGAATCTCGACGTCTCCACGTTCAATCATCTCTCTTATCAAGTGATACCTTCGCAGAACGTGTTTGGATTTTTGGTGTGATCTTGGTTCTTTTGCTTGAGCAATGGCTCCAGTGTTGTCACACAACAGTGGAACCGCACCTTCTATTGAAGGAACCACACCAAGTTCTGTTAAGAACTTTTTCATCCATACAGCTTCCTTAGCAGCTTCACTAGCTGCTATATATTCCGCTTCAGTCGCTGAATCAACTACTGTAGCTTGTTTGGAACTTTTCCAACTCACCGCACCATCATTTAAGGTGAATACATAACCAGAAATAGATTTGCTATCATCTCTATCTGAAGAGAAACTTGCATCAGTATAACCTTCAAGTTTCAACTCAGAATCTCCATAGATGAGGAATTGATCTTTAGTCCTTCTTAAGTACTTAAGAATGGTCTTCACCACCTTCCAATGTTCCTCACCAGGATTTGCCTGATATCGGCCAGTCACTCCAAGTGCATAAGCCACATCAGGACGTGTACATGTCATGGTATACATGATAGCTCCCACTGC
>NW_017685357.1:0-1040 GCF_001879085.1 Nicotiana attenuata | reverse complement strand
GAAGATCAAATCTTTTATAGCATGTGAATTTAGTTCAAGTTGTCTACATGCTTAGTCCTAAATTAATTTACATCACATGTAATAAATAATTCAAAATTATGTAATGAACAAGCACATGACATAAAAACAAAATTCAACATCCTCTAACATGTTTATCTTATATATCATATAAAAAAAATTCATGCTAGAACATTATTACTAATTAATATCTCATGAACTAATAACAAATAAGAATAACATTAGAATCATGTAACCTATTATAGATTCCCATTGTATCTAATACGAAATTTCAAATTCAAGTTATGAACTATCTCAATAGTTATATAAATGCATATTTTATCCACAATAAAATAATATCAACATTCAAACGATTTGACTATTGCACAAGACACATGTATTATGGTTTGAACTCTTCAAATATAATATTAAAATATTTCGTAAATAAATTTTAGACACAATAAACCACGGCTCTGATACCACTGATGGATTGCGTATAGGTGTTCGTAACACGCAGCGGAAGACAATAACAATCCTAGGCAGATTTTTTAGTGTTTAAAATTTATTTACATGTCAAAGATCGGATCTAAGACGTACCTGGTGAAGAGAGTCTCGTTTCAAAATTTCTTCGATAGTGCGAAGACTCTATGCGTATCCACACCGAGACCGATCCTTGCTATCAACTCTTTGATCAATGAAACCCGCGAACAAATTGAACGAAATATTGTGTTGAAATTTTTCTCAAAAATCTCAACTCAAAGGTAGAAGAACAAGAAACACTTTTCTTGCAATTGTATTTTCTCTCTTGGCTTTGTATTGTATTCTCACTTTCACAAAGTGGGTTTTCTTCTCAAGAATTAATTATCACAAATTTTCTCCATCACCCTTTATATAGCATCACCTATAAACCCTATTCCTATTTGGTTGAGGTAGTGATTTGCTTAGGGTAAAAGTTTATTCCAAAAATAAACTTCAATCGAATTATATGGAAAATTGGAAAAATCACGTAACGTGACTGCCGAATCCATTCCTCCAACTCAAAG
>NW_017685356.1:6062-6878 GCF_001879085.1 Nicotiana attenuata | reverse complement strand
GTGTATTGCGGCTGAAGCTCTTTTGCTAGGTTTCAGGCGTCATTTTTTTTGTCTCTATTAGGGGTCTAGGTTTAGGTATTAAAAGAACAAAGATGTGGGTGTTGGGTCGGGTCGGGTCGACCCGGTTTGGGATGGGTAGGTGTAAGGTAATTGGGCCATTGTATTTGTCCTTTGGGGTGGCCCAATACACAAAGACTAAGTCAATTTCTTTTCCAATTTTTCTTTTCTTTTATTTAATTAATTAAAAACCTAAATTAAATTCCTAAATTAATTCAAATTGTAAAATTAAACTCATTATTTAACTATAAAGTTTATAAAAATTAATTGATCCTAAATTTAAAGAGAAAAATTAATAATCGAAAATTAAAAGCTAAGAATGTAAAAATGAGCCATTTTTGTAATTTTTATTTTTTTAATAAAGCAACTAATTAATTAATTAATCCTAAAATATAAACACAAAATCTAAATGCAATGCATGGTATTTTTGGTATTTTTTAATTTTTAATGGAAATCAAATATGCACAAAAATGCAAATACTTAATAAGATTCTACAAAAAAAATCCTACAAAATTGCAAAAATCGGGAAAAATTATTTTCTGATGTTTTATGGGAGTAATTCATATAGGGCAAAAATCACGTGCTCACAGCTGCCCCTCTTTGCTCGAAAACACGAAGAGTTTTCGGGCAAAGATAAGTGAGCAAATACGAGCGATTTTTGCCCGTTTGAATACTCCGTGTGAAGCATTTTTGAAAAGTTTGACGCGCCCTGCTTCTGAGGTTGCCTACATATCCTTGGCAGAAAAGGAATCAAGGTCA
>NW_017685356.1:0-2762 GCF_001879085.1 Nicotiana attenuata | reverse complement strand
ATGCCTCCGTTCTCCAGGCGGGCTCCTGATTGCTAAGACTTGAAATATATGCCTCTGTTCTCCAGGCGGGCTCCTGACTGCTAAAACTTGAAATATATGCCTCTGTCCTCCAGGCGGGCTCCTGATTTCTGAAACTTGAAACATATGCCTCTGTTCTCCAGGCGGGCTCCTGATTGCTAAAACTTGAGATAAATGCCTCTGTTCTCCAGGTGGGCGCCTGATTGCTGAAATTTGAAATGTATTCCCTTGTTCTCCAGGTGGGCGCCTGATTGCTGAAATTTGAAATGTATTCCCTTGTTCTCCAGGTGGGCGCCTGATTGCTGAATCTTGAAATGTATTCCCTTGTTCTCCAGGTGGGCGCCTGATTGCTGAACTTGAAATGTATTCCCTTGTTCTCCAGGTGGGCGCCTGATTTCAACAAAATAGACAAACAAAGAAGATTTTCTGCCCCAGTTTGGTGGCTGGGCACAGATGTGAGTGTTAAACTGAATTATTCTACCAACTATTATAAGAATTTGAGAGCTAAGTCCTATTATCCAGGGAGGTCCTGACAACTCCTAACAATTACGAACCTAAGTTATATCTTCTAAAGGTATTACTCCCACTACATTTGTTATCTAATAGGTCTTAACTACTCCCCATTATCCAGGAGGGTCCTGACAACTTCTAGTTACAAAAAATAATTTTAACCTAAGTCATATCTACTAAAGGTACGACTTCCACTGTATCTTGTTATCTAAACAGACCTTAAAACTACGTCCCATTATCCAGGAGGGTCCTGAAAACTCCTAATTGAATCCTATATTAAACATAAAAACTTTGGAACCAACTTATATTCCTTTGGGGTACATTTATGCTAAATTATGCTACTCATGATTGCTTTGAAATTTAAACTAAGTCCCATTTTCCAGGAGGGACCTGAGAATTTATGGTCAAACCTGTTTTGGTGCTTGCTTTTTCCCTAAGGAGGGTTTCTCCGAAACTAACGAAAACTTTCTGTCCCTGTTTCAATCAAAGAAAAATCTTGTCATTTTAAAATGTGGTGGTTGGTTTGTGGCCTTGAACTTTGAGGGGGATTGCTCCTTCACTTCCCATGATGACTGATTTCCACTTGAAGACCTTGTTTGTTTATGGACTAAACCCTTTTCTCTGTCGTCCTCATCACATAAAATACCTTTTCTCCGTTCACACCCAATATCCTCTATTTGCATTGCATGAACTGGCACCTCCCCAGCCTTTGTATCTCACATAAATCCCAAAGCACGCCCATTGCCCCCACTCCGTGTATATGCTGTTCTTTCTTGACTTAACCACTGGCCTCGGCCTTGAGGTCTGTTGCTCCTTCACTTGTCACGATAACTGATTCCCACTCGAAGACCTTGCTTGTTTATTGACTAACCACTTTCTTTGTTACCCTTGACACAGAGAATATCTCTGATCCGTTTACCAAACACCCTCCATCTTGTTTCATTGTTCATGAATCGATATGTACCAAACATTTCATGTTTAACCGAAAATACCTTTGATCCGTTCACCTAACACCCCCCATATGTTGCATTGTTCCTGAATTGATACGCACCAAACCCTCGTATTTCACACGAATCCCAAAGCACGTCAATTGCCACCCACTCAAAATGTATGTCGTTCTTTCTTGTCTTAAACCCCTGGTCCGGTCCTTGAGGTCTACAGCTCCCCCATTTGCCATGATAACTTTGACTTCTGCTTGGAAGATTTTGTTCGTCACTGGTTTACCACCTTTTGTCAATCCTATCACAGGAAATACCTTTGATCTGTTCACCCCAATCCTTCATCTGTTGCTTTGTTCATGAATTGATATATACCAAGCCTTTGCATTTCACAAGGATCCCAAAGCTTGTTGATTGTTGCCAACTCAGTGTGCTTGCTGTTCTTTCCTAACTTATGACGCTTTAATGTGCTAACCAGATCCCGTTTTGTGCCATTGGAAAGCTGGTGGCAAATTTTGAAGTCATTTCTCACTTATGTTGACCCAATAGACTCAGGAAGAGGAAATAAATAAGACAAAAGGGACAGAGTAGATGACAACGGAAGAGATGATTTCTAACAAGAAAACTACAAAGTAGAAACCTATCGGATGTGGATACCAACTCAAATGACCATGACATGCACCTGCGGCCTATTCTGTTAAGCAAATCTGATGTTCAACTCTTGTCGTGCCTTTTTGCCGTGAAACTGGGCTTCAATGCTCCACTTATCCAATCTGATTCACAATCCTTATTCGACTTGTAGTGCCCGAAGGGTTTTCACCATCAAGCCTCTTTCATTCTGTTCTTTCTCTCAACTTACAATCGCCTCAAGGTGCCCGTGAGGGTTTTCACCAATAAGACTCTCTCATTTTTATTTCTCTCAGCTTTCATCGCCTTGCGGTACCCGTGAGGGTTCTCATCAACGAGACTCTCTCATTCTTCATTTCCTTCGTTTGGACCGGAGTGTTGCCCCTGATATGATTCACCTCTACTCGCTTGACTTGGCATCTCTCGAAGACTGATCAGAAGGTCTTTCTTTGGACCGTAATGTGGGCTTTTGGATAGGGTTAGAAAGAAAGGGTATCAAAGGCTCAAAACAATTCAACATGGTTTCAAAATTACAACTTTCGGAATCAAATTTCCCACAACAACCACAACTTCTGCCCCAGTTTCTTCCTTGGGGACTTTGGACTTTTATTTCGGTGTGACTGAACCTCAGAGAGAGGCTGCCTACGTACCCTTTCGGGATCAAGTCAA
>NW_017685355.1:5316-6879 GCF_001879085.1 Nicotiana attenuata | reverse complement strand
GGAAAGTTCCAGCATAATATACTAGAGATTCGAGCACTTGTGTATGAACTTCCAGCATATTATACTGAACCGGTATACTTTGCTGGAACTCCAGTATATTATGCTGGAGTTCTAGTGTACTTATGCTGGAACTCCATCATATTATGCTGGAGTTCCAGCATACTTATCCTGGAACTCCAGTATAATATGCTGGAGTTCAAGTATACTTATGCTGGAACTCCAGCATAATATACTGGCATATTTTTTGGGTTTTGAACAGTGTGTTCGCTCAGATTTATCTTTACATGAAAAGTGGCTATTTTTAAACGACTACTTGTAAATTTGGCTATTTTTGAATTTCTCCCGAAATATATTAAACTTTGTAGACTTTGGGCCACTAATAACCAAAGAGAGTCTTAGAGATCTACTAAAGTCATTCAAAAGATAGGCTTTGAAAGCTATAATGATTTTTTGTATGATAACTTCTTGGAGAAAATTAATAAACACTTGGATTAAAAAACATTTTCAGATCATTATTCTGAAGTATCATTAATTTGGATAAAAAAGATGTATAGCTTATAGGGCTAAGCCAAATATCTATATCTATATACTATATTAAAAGTACGAAACCCCTTAGCAAAATGTCGTTCGCCTTATTTACCCTTTATAAGTATATTCTACTTTGGATAAAATTGTAATTATAAACTCTAATAAATTTTTCTTCAATAAAACTAAAATTTGCCGTTTATTCCCGTTGTTGTTACGTACGGCTTTTTCTTTATTTAGGTTTAGGTCTCACTTTAAGTTTAGAATACTTTTACCAAATATTTACTTAGTTATGTCTAGGGGTGTTCACGGTTCGGTTTGGTCGGTTTTTGATTAAAATCAAAACCAAACCAATTTAATCGGTTTTTAAAATTTTAAAACCAAAACCAAACCAAATTAAATACAAACCATCGGTTTGATTGTTGTTGGTTTGGTTCGGTTTGGTTCGGTTTTTCGGTTCTTAGTAAGCTAATGATAAGTCGATAATATTAAAACAACGCTAGACAACAATCTGAAAATAATTGGCCAAATTTATGCTTTTTATATATTTCTTTGAGAACTGAAAGTTTATTTACATGTTTATATGAAAAGAATGAACAAAAAACAAACTAAAAGTTTGCTTTCTCAAGCTTTAGCCATTGTTGTCTTGCAATTTGAATGTGCTTTCTTTACTCTTGTGGTGATTTTTTTTTAACTCTTCTTTTAGGCAAAAGTATGTGCGGAGGGTTAGAGAATTAGAGTCTATTAATGAAAAGAAAATTGGTCGAATCCTATTGTTTTGGGCTTAGGCAATCTTATAGGATATAACAGGATAAACCAAAATTCAAAATAACAATTAAAATTATTAACAAAAAGATATTATATTGTATATAAATAATTATTAAATTTTATATATAATTAATCGGTTTGGTTCGGTTTATTTTTCGGTTTTTTAAAATAGTAACCAAAACCAAACCAAATATTATCGGTTTTTAAAATTTAAAACCAAAATCAATCGAAATCAAAAAAAATATCGGTTTACTTAATCGGTTTGGTTCG
>NW_017685355.1:0-1653 GCF_001879085.1 Nicotiana attenuata | reverse complement strand
CTTCAGGAGTTGCCATGTTTTTCTTATCTTTAATCCGTCAACGAGTGTTTTTCCAAATTATCATCTTCTCTTCTCAGTTTTCTTCTCTCTACTTGATCATTAGATTGTTGGCGCTGCTACTATTCCGTTTTCCTGAGTAAAATCCATGGCGAAATCTATCTTGGCGAAAATATTTTGTAAGTTACATAGCAGAAAACCTTCATATCTGTAGAAACTTTCTCATATTCCTCCTTTGTTTCTCCGTTGGTTCTTTGATATGGTTACCTTGATCGGTTTCTAAATCTACTTCTACAATTTATCTTTGAAGTTAAATATTTCTGCGAATTGTTATAATTTAAAAATGATTATAGATTAATTTACTTTGAATTTTTTGGGCTTTGATTTCTCTATTTCTCTGTTGCCTTTTGGTTTAGCCGAATATAGTGTCAAATCTGGCACCCAAAGGACCTTTTTTGCACTTTAGTTCTGTTACATAATTGGACATAGTTGATATTGAAAAAGATCATAGTCAATGGAGGCAAAATTCATAGGTTAGTTGTGGAAAGCATGATAGCTTTTTAACAAGGTGAATTGCTGTCAATTTGATTTCAAGGGAAGAAAATTTTGTATGGTTTTTTAATTAATAAGAAAACCCTCAGAAAAAAAAGGGCATGTGACATGTAACATTTGTATTTGGTTTTAAGTTCACATAAATATCAAATTTAGTAAACTGTAAGAATAACAAAAGATGAAAGCATGTATATTATTTAGATCTTACTTGGAGATGTTACAATCTCTTTCCGCTTAATCTTATTTTCTAATGTATCCAAGCTTCTTCATGTGACAGAAGATTACATAACAACTCTTGCAGAGTATTTTGTAAGTTGTAACATAAATAGTTTTAGAATATTATATCTGAAGAAAGAAGTTGACATATGATATATAACTTTACTATTATTTATTTCTTGCTCTTGCAAACATCACCTTTATATATAAAGAATGATGAAATCAAATATATATTGACCAATAGTTCTATAAGTCATCATTCTACTATATACATTTAGTTTATTGCATTCCTGAAGTTATATTATTTGTAATATAATTCCTACAAATTGTGATAATATACTTTTATTTCATCTTGATTTTTCCAGAAAATTAAAGGAACAAAGCAACAAAGTGTATCATTTTGATGAATGAACCAAATCTTTTTACACTTCCTCTTTTTTTAAGTTATGTTTTAATTTGTTTCCACATCTTATAAATATTCTTTTATTAAAATTAAGTTGCTTTAATTTGAGTTGCATTTAGTTAAATTGGAAGTGAAAGAAAAGTTGTTTGTTATGATAACACTATGTAAAGGAAGGACCATGATCATCCAAGAAAGATAACAAGCTATATGATTGAAAATAAGAGATTGAGTACTTTGAATTCTATATGGACATATTTGGAGCTCTTCCTTAATTTTATATTGATTACCTAATTTTCATTCAATAATTAAAAAAGACAACCTTTCATAATCATCGATAAGATTTGAACTCTAATATTTATGAATGTAAAAGTATTACTTAAAGCTGAAAATTTGTACATAACAAGTACATTAAAATAGAAAAAGTGAAGCTTGTATATTTTTAAAAAAGAGGAATACAACCTTGAGAGGCAATTACACTGAGGAAC
>NW_017685354.1:6270-6879 GCF_001879085.1 Nicotiana attenuata | reverse complement strand
ATAAAAAACTGTGGCAATAGGTAAATGATATAGCCGCGGATTTATTGTTGTAACAAAATATTGTAGCTAATTGTTAATTTTTGCTACAAACCGAAAGCTATTGTAGCAAAAATAACATTTTAACCACAATACATTATTTAAAATAAAATATATATAGCTAGATATATATTTTTGCTTAATAACCTTAAAGGCCTATGAACTCATTCAAAACAAAATCTTGTAGCTAATGAGTATTTTTGCTTCAAACTAGAAAGAAAACGAAAATAGTTTGCTTAAAAAAATAAAAAAGGTTGCCATGACAAAAATGATTTGAATATTTTTGCTTGATTATGAAAATCATGATAAGAGTTGTATAACTATTAGGTAATAAAATATTAATGTCAAATGTAACAACTGTATTTTTCTTATAAGATAGAAAAATAGTAATTGTATATGATTAAGGAAGAAAATAGTAATGGTATATGCGATTAAATGTAAAATTAATCTTCATTCTAAAATAATATATCATTTGTTTGCCTGTTTATAGCAGCAAAACTTATCAATTGACTTTTTAGATTTATCAAACTCATATTTTATTTTATTGCAGTTGTTGTTAATTATTATATTTTT
>NW_017685354.1:0-3631 GCF_001879085.1 Nicotiana attenuata | reverse complement strand
CGGATGTCAGTGCAGTAGTTTCTACCATTGATTCAGTTCCGATATTGAGGGACTTTTTCGGATGCATTTCTTGTGGCCGGGCATGTCACCGTGCGAGATTGTGGATTTCGGTATTTATTTGGTGTCGTGCACCCTATCGTACGGCTCCGGTAGGAGTTATAGTAGTGGAAGGAGCAGCTTCAGGCTTCTTGGTAATGAGATCGTTGGTAAGCTGATTGGATACGTGTTTAGCTTGAGTTGGCTTGGTTGGCCCCGAATTGTGTTGTTGAGGGGTAGGTTGATTCGATCGTTATTGAACTTGCTAGTGATCTGGGGAGATCTATGAGTTGCTTTTCTGTGCTGTGAGACGTTATGATTTGTTGGATATGGGCACATGTGGTGCGGTTCTATTGGGGATTCATAGAGGAAGTCGAGCGGGAAGAGTAATTGGGTGTTGATCGGTAAATGGAGTATCGGTTATGACCTATCGGGTTGCGAGTCATATGTTATTTGTTTCACCGTGGATGTAATGAAATTCTTTGGTTCCAGACATCAAAATATGCGTGGCTGTCGACTTTTGATCATAGTGACTTGAGGTGTTTCATGTGTAACAGTGTTGTTATGTATATGGTGACAAGGCTCTGATACCAACTTGTCACGACCCGGGTTTTTCCACCATCGGGAGTCGTGATGGCGCCTACTAACGGAGCTAGGAAAGCCAACTTAATTAACAAACTCCTTAAACACATGTTCCTTTTTAACAATTAACAGCATTAATTAAAGGCGACAGAATGAAAAAACATTAGCGGAAGTCTTAAATTTATATAACTGAATGAAATACAAAAATTCCCAACATACGTCTCTACCCCAGGACTGGAGTCACATACTCACGAACATCTAAGGAGTACTACATACAAAGTCTGAAAGAAACATAATCTATTTATCTCGGGTACAATGAGATGACAGCCAAATGTAAAGATAGAAGGGAGACGTCGGGCCTGCGGACGCCTGCAAGCTACCTCGGGTCTCTCTGGACTGAAGGTTCGCCCCCGTGCTAATGCTGCTGCTGCTGCTCAATACCTGGACCTGTGCAAAAATGCACAGAGTGTAGCATCAACACAACCGACCCCATGTGCTGGTAAGTGCCTAGCCTAACCCCGACGAAGTAGTGGCGAGGCTAGACTGGACCCCACATAAACCTGTGCATTTATAAATATACAACGAAAATCGAAGTACAAGGCAACTAACAGTATGGGAGGGGAAGCATGCTGTGGGGAGATAACAAGATTAACAGCAAATGAAGTAATCAATCTAGGTGCAATTTACAATTTAAAACGAACCAGAAACTAATACCAACACTAAACACATTTGCATCAATAACTGTTGCGGCGTGCAACCCGATCAACAATTATCACTGTTGCGGCGTGCAACCCGATCCACAATTAACACTGTTGCGGCGTGCAACCCGATCCACAATTATCATTGTTGCGGCATGCAACCCGATCCACAATTAACACTGATGCGGCATGCAACCCGATCCACATATAACATTGTTGCGGCGTGCAACCCGATCCACATATACATTGTTGCGGCGCGCAACCCGATCCGTAATGTATACCTCTCAACCTTGCCCAAGCAACAGTCACAATTAAAGGGCAAGGGAGTAAACAAGTATTTGGAAAGAAATCCCAACAAGGGTACACAAGCAACCAATAACAACTATGCAAGAGTAAATCGTTATTTCTCTCTTTCTTTCATTCTCCTATCCTAGTTCTCATTAGCACTCGCGTCAAACTCTAATGCAATTCTCCTTTCATATGCTCTCACCATCTGTATTTCAGACCGAGCCAATACTCCACGAAGTTCCACAATCACAATATCTTTCACAAGGTTTCCACCACGTATAGAGGCCACTAATAGCATGGAAAGCGTAACAATATCCAAACAACTCGCATACAAAGACTCACGGTCATGCTAGACTCCAATGTATAGGAACTCGTCATCATGCCTATACACCGTACTCGATCATTTAGCAATTAGCAAACAAGACTCGACTCCTGTTCCCTCAAGCTAGGGTTAAACCAAACACTTACCTCAACTTCCACGGCCAATACAATCCTCCACAACCGCTTTCCCTCTCGAATTCGGCTCCAACTCGACCAAATCTATGCAATAAGGACTTCATGATATCAATATATGCTAAACAAATCAAACCCAATAACTAACTATAGCTTCTTCATCAATTTACCCCAAAAGGTCAAAAATGCCCCCGGGCCCACATGGTCAAAACCCGAGGTTCGGACCAAAACCCGATTACCCATTCCCCCATGAACTTAGATATATAAGTTATTTTGGAATCGGACCCCGAATTGAGGTCCAAAACCCCCAATTTTAGAAAACCTAGGTTCTACCCTAAATTCCCAATTTTCCCATTAAAATCTTTGTTTTGAAGTTGAAATTAGGTTTAAAGATGTTAAGGAGTAAAGAAAATCAGTTAGAAAATACTTACCATTCGTTTTGAATAAGTGAAAATCGTTGGAAAATCGCCTCCTAATGTTTTGGGTTTTGAAAAAGTGTAAAATGACTGAAAATCTCGGATTTATATACTTTGCTGAAGGACTGGCGCGGACCGCACGATTTTGGTGCGCGGCCGCGCTGGTGTCTTGCACCTGGGGCCTTCTCTGAATCTCCCAGCGCGGACCGTACGAACTTGGTGCGTGGTCGCACTGGTCGAACCAAGGCTGGGGACCCCTCTGAATCTGGCCACGCGGACAGCGCGGATTGCACCGCGGCCGCGTGGCTTCCAATGCGGACCGCGCGGAAATGACCGCAGCCGCGCTGGGGCCTGCAACACTGCAACATCTGATACTTTTAGCCTAAGGCCTCCCGGGACCTACTCAAAACTCACCCGAGCCCTCGGGGCTCCAACCCAAGCATACACACTTACTCAACAACATCCTACGAACTCATATGTGCGATCAAATCGCCAAAACAATATCGTAATCATCAAATTAGGCCTCGAGACCCATGATTTCCTTTCAAATTTTCATAAGACAACAAGTTAGAGTTTTTAGTCCAAAACACGTCAAACGACGTCCAATCTAACCAAACTTTACAGCAATTGCTTTAATCATATTTAAGACTTGTGCCCGGGCGTCGGAACCAAAATACGAGCCCAACAGCACAGTCTTCTAACAAATAACACTTTCAAATTCTTTAATTATTTTCAGAAAACAGTTTCACACAATAATTCATTTCTCGGACTTGGGACCTCAGAATCTGATTCCGGGCACACACTCAAGTTCCAAAATTTCCTGCGGACCCTCCGGGACTGTCGAATCACGAGTCCGGGTCCGTTTGCCCAAAACGTTGACCAAAGTCAAACTCAATCAATTTAACATCAAATTTATTATTTTTCTCACAAATTCATATTTAAACTTTCCCGCTACGCGCCCGGACTGCGCACTCAACTCGAGGCAACCCCAAGTGAGGTTTTCGCGGCCTCAGAAGTACAAGGGAGTAGGAATACAGGTGATGACCCCTTTGGGTCGTCACAGTAGCTAACTTTTAGCTACGCTACATTTTGCTACGAATGCTACGGAAAAAAATATTGTAGCTAAAGCGTTTAGCCACGAAAATTTTCATAATTAGC
>NW_017685353.1:6083-6880 GCF_001879085.1 Nicotiana attenuata | reverse complement strand
CATGTCGTGATGGCACCTAGTTCCTACAACTAGGTAAGCCTAACAATGCGGAAATAACAACCTAACTTGCGAAATGGTTAAATAAAGCTAGACATATTAAAATAGTAACTGCATATAAGGCCGCTCGGCCTATACAACTCAAAAGAAATACGAAAGTCTACAACTCAATTCCAAAACCCGGAAACTCACGGGAACCACAGGCTAATAGAAATACTGTAAATGATCTAATCTCCAGAATGTCTACATCAAAAGTATGATAGAATCTAGACACTATAGATAGAATAAGGAAGGAGACTCTTCGGTCTGCGGACGCTGCAGATATACCTCGAAGTCTCCGTAGCTCTCCTCGCCTCAAGGATAGTGCGCCTGAGTGGAGGTACCTGGATCTGCACATGAAAAACATGCGCAGGAAGGGCATGAGTACACCACAGCGGTACTCAGTAAGTGCCAAGCCTAACCTCGGCTGGGTAGTGACGAGGAAGGTCGGGCCCTACTGAGATAAAATATAATAATAAATTAACAGTATGAAAAACTGACAATAATAATGAGTACAGCAGTGAGATAAGACGGGTTAAACAAGGCAATATCAAATACACAAAGAACGGAACAACCACAGAATAAGTATAGCTCAATACCACTGGTAACAATGAGGATCTTCCAGGATACCGTCCTGTAGTCCTTTTCTCAACTGTCCAGTGGATCTCCCGGGATGCCTTCCCGTAGTCCATCATATGTGTATATCCGAAGGATACTCTCTCAGGACTACCGTCCCCGTAGTCCCAGCTATCAACGTGCAG
>NW_017685353.1:0-4644 GCF_001879085.1 Nicotiana attenuata | reverse complement strand
TATTTAACTATATAATGATGAAATATAACAAGAAGGAACCAAAGAAACGTTACCCAGTGATCTTCACTTCAAATCCCACTCAAAATCGCCTTAAATCGAGCTCTCAATTGATTTTTTGCAACTTATGAACTCAAACCCTCGACATCTCTATTTCTGTCCGGGGGTTTCCGCTTCTGCGAACAAGGGACCGCTTCTGCGGTCCCGCTTCTGCGGACCACGAGCCGCTTCCGCGGTTCTTCATTAAAGAGCCAATGTCCGCTTCTGCGGACCATTAACCGCTTATGCGGTTCCGCTTCTGCGGAATTTAAGCCGCTTCTGCGGTTCTAATAAAAGTCCAAGTTTCCGCATCTGCGGTTTCTCTTTCTCGCGGATGCGAGGCCGCTCCTGTGGAATTTCCTCCGCATCTGCGGTACCTGAAAAACTCTGCCCAAACCCGCTCCTGCGATGACCATGCCGCTTCTGCGGAGCCGCAGAAGCGAAAATACCAGAAGAGAGAAAAAACCAGCTGCTGCAACACTTCAAAAATTCTTCCGTTAACCACCCGAAATCATCCCGAGGCCCCCCGGGACCTCAACCAAAAGAACCAATAGCACCTAATACCTCATTCAAACTTGTACCAACCCTTAAACCACCTAAAACAACGTCGGAAAGTCGAATTAATCAATGATTTGAGCCTAAGAACTTCAAATTTCATAAAAATACATTTTCGATCAAAAACCTAACCAAAACACGTCCGAATGACCTGGAATTTTGCGCACACATCCCAAATGACACGACGGAGCTACTGCAACTTCCAGAATTCCAATCCGACCCTCGGATCAAAAACTCACTATCGGACCGGAAACTTCAAAAAAAATTCAACCTTCGGCATTTCAAGCCTAAATGAGCTACGAACTTCCAAAATACATTCCGAACACGCTCCCAACCCCGAAATCACCTAACGGAGCTAAAGGAACCATCGAATTTCCATTCCGAGGTCGTCTTCACACTGTTCCAACTACGGACCATTTTTCAACACTTAAGCTCTCGTTTAGGGACTAAGTGTCCCAAAACTCTCCGAAACTCAACACCGAACGTCCCGGCATACCAAAATAGCAGAAATGAACTTAGGGGAAGCAGTAAATGGGGAATCGGGGCGTAAATTCCAAAAACGACCGGTCGGGTCGTTACATCCTCCTACACTTAAACATTCGTTCGTCCTCGAACGAGCATAGAGAACATACCTGAGGTAGAGAAAAGATGGGGGTACTGGCTGCGCATATCCTGCTCGGTCTCCCCAGTCGCCTCCTCGGCCGGTGACCCTGCCACTGAACCTTCACTGAAGCAATGTTCTTTGACCTCAACTTTCTGATCTGTCTGTCCAATATAGCCACTGGCTCCTCAACATAGGATAGATCCTTGTCCAACTGGACTGAACTGAAATCCAACACGTGAGACGGATCACCGTGATACCTCCGGAGCATCGAAACATGAAATACCGGATGAACTCCGGCCAAACTGGGAGGCAAGGCAAGCTCATAGGCAACCTTCCCAACTCGCCGCAAGATCTCAAAAGGGCCAATAAACCTCGGACTCAACTTTCCCTTCTTCCCAAACCTCATGACGCCTTTCATAGGCGAAACCCGAAGCAGAACCCGCTCACCAACCACATATGAAACATCACGAGCCTTCCTGTCCGCATAACTCTTCTATCTGGACTGGGCTGTACGGAGTCTATCCTGAATCGTCTTAACCTTCTCCAATGCATCCTGAACCAACTCTGTGCCCAATAGCCTGGCCTCGCCCGGCTCAAACCAACCCACCGGAGATCTGCACTTCCTGCTATATAAAGCCTTATACGGCGCCATCTGAATGCTGGACTGATAGCTGTTATTGTAAGCAAACTCCGCCAGTGGCAAGTAATGATCCCAAGACCCTCCGAACTCAATCACACACGCACGGAGCATATCCTCAAGAATCTGAATAGTGCGCTCGGACTGCCCGTCCGTCTGGGGGTGAAATGCTATGCTCAACTCCACCCGAGTGCCTAACTCCTGCTGCACAGCTCTCCAGAACCGCGATGTAAACTGAATACCTCTGTCTGAAATGATAGAAACCGGAATACCATGCAAACGGACGATCTCCCTGACATAAATCTCCGCCAACCACTCCGATGAATAAGTGGTACACACAAGAATGAAATGAGCGGACTTGGTCAGCCGGTCCACAATAACCCAAATGGAATCAAACTTCTTCAAGGTCCGTGGAAGTCCCGACACGAAATCCATGGTGATGTGCTCCCACTTCCACTCCGGAATCTCTATCTGCTGAAGCAACCCACCCGGCCGCTGGTGCTCATACTTTACCTGCTGGCAGTTGAGGCATCTAGACACATAACCAACTATATCCTTCTTCCTCCGCCTCCACCAATAGTGCTGCCTCAAGTCCTGATACATCTTCGCGGCACCCGGATGGATGGAATACCGCGAACTATGGGCCTCTGCTAGAATCAACTCTCGAAGACCATCAACATTGGGCACACAAATCTGGCCCTGCATCCTCAATACCCCGTCATCTCCAATGGTCACACCTCTGGCATCACCACGTTGAACCTTGTCCGGAAGGACAAGCAAATGAGGGTCATCATACTGCCGCTCCCTGATACGATCAAGTAAGGAGGACCGGGAAACCACACAAGCTAGAACCCGACTGGGCTCGGAAAGATCCAATCTCACGAACTGGCTGGCTAAGGCCTGAACATCCATCGCCATGGGCCTCTCTGAAGCTGGTAAATATGCCAAACTCCCCAGACTCTCCGCCCGGCGACTCAAGGCATCCGCCACTACATTGGCCTTGCCCGGGTGGTACAGGATAGTGATGTCATAATCCTCCAGCAACTCTAACCACCTCCTCTAACGTATATTAAGATTCTTTTGCTTGAGTCAGTGTTACAAGCTCCGATGATCAGTATAGATCTCACAAGGCACACCGTACAAATAATGAAGCAAGATCTTCAAGGCATGAACAATGGCAGCTAACTCAAGGTCGTGGACAGGGTAATTCTTTTCATGTATCTTCAACTGTCTGGACGCGTAGGCAATCACCCTACCATCCTGCATCAGCACCGCTCCAAGGCCAACTCTACAGGCGTCACAATAGACAGTATAAGACCCTGAACCGGTAGGCAACATCAAAATTGGGGTTGTAGTCAAAGCTATCTTGAGCTTCTGAAAGCTTGCCTCACACTTCTCTGTCCATTGAAAAGGGGCACCCTTCGGGGTCAACCTAGTCATAGGGGCCGCAATCGATGAAAATCCCTCCATGAAGCGACGGTAGTAGACCGCAAAGCCAAGGAACTGCGAATCTCTGTAGCTGAGGACGGCCTGGGCCAACTCTGCACGGCCTCTATCTTCCTCGGATCCACCCGAATACCCTCACTCGAAATCACATGGCCTAAGAATGCCACAGAACTCAGCCAAAACTCACATTTTGAGAACTTTGCATATAACTTCTTCTCCCTCAAGGTCTGAAGCGCGGTCCTCAGGTGCTGCTCATGATCTCCCCACTTCGGGAACACACCAGAATATCATCAATAAACAATAACGAACGAGTCAGGATATGGTCGGAACACACTGTGCATCACATGCGTGAAAGCTGCTGGGGCATTGGTCAGCCCAAATGACATAACAAGGAACTCGTAATGACCATACCGAGTCCTGAAGGTAGTCTTCGAGATATCTGGCCCCCGAATCTTCAACTGATGGTAACCTGAGCGCAAGTCAAACTTAGAAAACACATGTGCGCCCTGAAGCTGGTCAAACAGATCATCAATACGAGGCAAGGGATAACGGTTCTTCACTGTAACTTTGATCAACTGGCGATAATCAATACACATTCGCATAGAACCATCATTCTTCTTCACAAACAAGACAGGAGCACCCCACGGTGAAACACTGGGTCGAATAAAACCCTTACCAAGCAATTCCTGCAACTGATCCTTCAACTCCTTCAACTCAGGAGGAGCCATACGATACGGAGGAATGGAAATGGGCTGAGTGCCTGGCAACAGATCAATGCCAAAATCAATGTCTCTATCAGGCGGCATGCCTGGAAGATCAGCTGGAAATACATCGGGATAACCCCGTACCACTGGAACAGAATCAACAGAAGGGGTATCAACACTGACATCTCTCACATAAGCCAAATACGCGGCACACCCCTTCTCAACCATGCGCTGAGCTTTTAAGAAAAGAGATAAATCTACTGGGAGTGTGATCTAAAGTACCACTCCACTCAACACGCGGAATACCTGGCATAGCCAGCGTCACGGTCTTGGCGTGGCAATCAAGAATAGCAAAATGGGGCGACAACCAGTCCATGCCCAGAATAATGTCAAAATCCACCATATCGAGTAACAATAAGTCTGCTCTGGTCTCAAAACCACGAATAGTAACCAAACATGACCAATAAACGCGGTCCACAACAGGAGAATCTCCCACAGGAGTAGAAACATAAACGGGGCACTCAAGAATCCCGAGGCACACCCAAATGAGGAGCAAAGTAAGAAGACACATAAGAATAAGTAGAGCCTAAATCGAATAGAACTGATACACTTCTATAACAAACCACGACAATACCTGTGATGACAGGATCGGAAGCAACAGT
>NW_017685352.1:3083-6880 GCF_001879085.1 Nicotiana attenuata | reverse complement strand
CACCCCACCCCCTCCACCCTCCCCCTCCCCCTCCCCCTCCCCCTACCCCCTCCCCACTGCAAACACCCACCACCTAACCCTGGCCTCAGCCCCATCTGCCCATCACCCCAATCCCCCACCCTGCCCCCACCACCTCATTGCCTAAATTATATATAAATGCTTTTGGATAATACTTGTCACTTATGAATCCCATGCAACACCTGATTTCAAAGATGATCATTAACTTCTTGTAATTGAATAATATTCGAATAAAATCATCATTATTTTTTCATAAATCGTCCATTATCCTTAGGTCTTGAACCTAATAACCATTAGGAGATCAACCAAATGAAGAAGAAGAGCAAGAAAGGTTAACATCTAATTAAGATACGAACGAAGTCATCCTATGTATATAGGTGTATTAGGGAAAAATTGAATTTACATATTAAAGAGGTATGAAGATGACGTGTCGTGACATATAGACTGGTTAAAGAATTACAACTGGCAAAAAGGCACGAGTTGTAATAGATACGAGCAGAAAGCAAAAGAAGAGGCATGAGCGGAGGCAACGCTCATACCTGTTCAAGTCATTTAAGCCCAAGAATCAAAGAGAATGAATCTGACAGCACACGAGAGTCCAGATACAGTATTTAATGAGCATTAAATACCAGAAACGTTAGAAAATCTGTATTAAATATAATGATTATGTAACGTAGCATTTAATGTCTTTAATTACCCATAATAGCCTTGTTATGACGGAGGCAAAACACATATCTCCAAGGTACCTATAAAAGGGAGATAACTGATCAATTGTAAGGACACGAAACACTATCTGAATATACTTTGGTTTACTTGTTTCTCTCTTGGTTACATTCTATCTATCCAAATTGCTTTTTTTATATATTCTTTCGATTATCAGTAACCCGCGTTCTTCTAAATTATAAGCTTTAATCGAAATTCTATTTTTTGGTTAAACAAATTGGTTCCGTTACCGAAAATCTGATAATCTATTTTTTCTTAACCTTGTCTATTTCGTTACATCAACGATCATGTCAAATGTTAACGATAACACCCAGGGAAACCAAGGAAACCATCAACTCCAAGGGGACCTACAAGATGTTCACACTCCGATCCCTTCTCCATAAAGCTCACCTCGGCGGTCTCGAGAAGGAACTCCTGATGGATCTCATTCAAATGCAAATACTCAATTTAACAACGATGAAGCTATCAATGAAGCCTTGCAGAAGTTGATCGCTCAACAGGTCAATAAAGCTCTTGAAGCTTTTGCTAGCCAATTACCTGCTGCACCATCAACACCAGTTCTAAATACCAACACTTTGGAAAATCCTCGTTCTGGGCTTGTTAATTCTGGCAGTGGTGGAATCCCCAGTGAATCACGAGAGTAAGAACCAGGTAACATAGTTAATTCCGATTTACAAAGTTTAGTTCTAACATTGCAGAAACAGCTTAAGGAGCAAAGTGACCGCATAGAGCAAATACCTGGGGTGCCCCCCATGATCAAAGGGATAGATGTGGATAAATATTTACAACAACCCTGGAAGCCAAGTGCTGCTCCCCTCCCAATTCTAAAGAAATTTAAAATGCCCGATATTCCAAAATATGATGGAACAACTGATCCACGAGACCACGTGACTGCATTCACAACAGGCGTCAAAGGCAATGACTTGACCAAACAGGAGATTGAATCTGTATTGGTCAAGAAATTCGGTGAAACACTCACTAAGAGTGCATTAACATGGTATTCTCTTTTACCAGAAAATTCTATAAATTCTTTTGCTGAGCTTGCAGATTCTTTTGTCAAAGCACACTCGGGAGCTCAGAAAGTTGAAACAAGAATGGAGGATATTTTCAAAATCAAGCAAGGGGATTCAGAATTGCTCAGAGAGTTTGTAGACAGATTCCAACGGGAAAGAATGACGTTACCACGTGTACCTGACAATTGGGCAGCTATAGCATTCACAAGTAACTTGAATGAAAAAAGCTCAGAAGCTACGAGGCGACTCAAGGAGAGTCTTCGTGAATTCCCAGCAACGACATGGAATGACGTTTATAACAGGTATAGCACAAAGCTGAGGATTGAAGAAGATACTATTTCACGACATTAAAAAGAAGAAAAGGTAAGTTCGAGACGGGCAGAAACCTAAAAAGGCCCGGTAAAAATAGGTACGAGCCATACATGGGACCTGCGGGAAAAGACTCACGGTCAAAGTAGGATAATCAGAGGTACGATCACAGATCGAGGAATAGAGAGTCGGGCTCGTCTTCAAGATTTGGGAATGATCGAAGCACACGTGAGTCACGAGATGATGATAGAAACTTAAAGGCGAGGTTTGGTGGTTATAATTTCAATGTGAGCACTTCCGAATTCGTGGCTATCTTGAGAAGCATGGGAGACAAGGTGCGATGGCCAAAGGAGATGGGATCGAATCCAAACAGGCGAAACCCTGATCATTGGTGTGAATTTCATAATGATCATGGGCACAAAACGGCAGACTGTAGGTTCTTGCAAAGTGAATTTGATCATTTATTAAAGCAGGGGTATCTCACCGAGTTGTTTAGTGAGAAAGGTAAACAAGCATACATGAAAAATAGGCAAGAGCCCCCAAGCCACCTTCACCCAAAAGAACCGTCAATGTTATCAGCGGAGGAGAAGAAATCAATGATGTGACATTTACGCAGCCAATAAGATTTCCAAAGTAACGATTACACACGGGAAGCGGTTGCGGCATGTTTTCGAAGAAGAAAATATTACATTCGATGATGCGGATGCGGATGGCTTATTAACTCCACATAACGACGCACTGGTAATATCTTTACTTATACATGACACTAATGTAAAGCAAGTTTTGATTGATCCAGGAAGTTCCGTGAACATTATTTTGTTAGGAGTACTACACGAGATGCAAGCAGAAGATAAATTGGCACCCAAAGCGCATACTTTGTCAGGATTTGACAATTCTAGTGTTGTGACAAAAGGGGAAGTGATGCTTACTACGTAGGCAGAAGGCGTGGTCAAAGATACAAAGTTTCAAGTAGTGGAGATGGAAATGGCTTACAACATAATTCTCGGGAGGCCATGGATTCACGATATGGATGTTGTTCCATCAACCTTGCATCAAGTCATTAAATTTCCAGCGCCATGGGGAATATGCCAAATCCGTGGGGACCAACAGACATCCAGGAGAATCAACTCCGTGGCAAATTCAAGTGCGAGAAATAAAGAAAAATAGCAATTACAGAATCTAGTTGAGGAAATCATAACACCAACCTCAACTGAACAAGGGCGAACAGATGTGGATTCAAGGCCAGATTCCATTCAAGAACCAGAATAAAATGAAAACATCAAAACAATGATAGAATAGCTGGAGCTTGTAGTATTGTTTATACACTGGCCAGAAAGAAAAGTTTACATAGGAGCCAATCTCAGCCCGAATATGAAACGTAAGTTGATTGAATTTTTAAAAGCTAACGCAGATTGTTTTGCCTGGTCCCATTCTGATATGACAGGTATACCACCGGAGGTAATGACACACAAGTTAAATGAAGACCCGTCTCATCCACCTATCAAACAAAAGAAAAGAAAGCAAGGTACTTTCAAAAATCGGGTGATTCAAGACGAGGTGCAAAAATTATTAAAGAATGGGTCTATTCGCGAGGTAAAGTATCCTAATTGGTTAGCTAACACTGTTGTGGTACCTAAAAAGAACGGTAAATGGCGAGTTTGTGTAGACTATACAGATCTTAACAAAGCTTGTCCTAAAGACTCTTTCCCATTACCTCATATAGATCAACTAATT
>NW_017685352.1:0-699 GCF_001879085.1 Nicotiana attenuata | reverse complement strand
ACCATTTTCATTGGTTTATGGAGCAGAAGCTTTAATTCCTGTTGAGATAGGAGAGCCAAGCACAAGGTTTATGCAGGCAACAGAAGAGTCTAATGACGAGGAAATGCGTGTAAATCTTGATTTACTTGAAGGAAGGAGAGAAGCTGCACTAATAAGAATGGCAGCACAGAAGCAGGTCATAGAACAGTACTACAACCGGAAAGCACGCCCCAGATTCTTCAAAATTGGGGACTTCGTGCTTAAAAAGGTTTTTCAATCTACGACGGCAGCTAACGCAGGAAAATTAAGTCCAACATGGGAAGGACCCTATAGAATTCATGATATTGCAGGTAAAGGAGCATATGAATTGGAAACAATGGATGGCAAAATATTACCTTCACATTGGAATGCTGTTCATTTGAAGAGATACTACTTCTAACAAATACCCACGGTCAGGTATCTTTGTTTCAAAATTTTATTTTTGAATTGTTAAAATTTTACTAACGATTTTAGATGATAGGCAAAAAGCTAGCCCGTACTAAATGATGAGTCAGGACCTACAAGGCACGTGGAAAATATTAAACTTCCCGGCCTAGGGTTACAAATATTCTGATAGAAACACAAACGGGTTAAGCAGTCTTCATTTATAATCGCACCTCCGAGTCCCGTGTGTTTTTTCCTTTTTCAGGGGAAGGACCAAATGAGAGGAATAATCAAGTG
>NW_017685351.1:6276-6881 GCF_001879085.1 Nicotiana attenuata | reverse complement strand
CTGTGATGTTTGGCGCGCACTTCAACTATTTCATTAGGTACTTGGTACATTCTCACCAGGGGCAGACATATGGTGGATGAAGCGGTGTCACGCGACTCCGTTTCGTCGGAAAATTTTATTAAGCATATGTAAGTATACTGTGTCGAAATAAGTAACAAATATAAAAAGGCACCACTTGACATGTATTCTCATCTGGCATGCTAGTTTGGTTCCTAGTTTTGCTTTAAGAGGTCGGGCTAGAACATATTTTTAGCAGACATTTGAAGAGCCTCTTGTTAAAAATCGCGGTTAAGTAGAGCTGAACTCGAGACCTCTTCTAACTTAAGACTCCACAAAATTAATGCACTAAGACTATTACTCATTTAGAAATATGATAATTTAAGAGGGAAAATTAGCATTCAAAATTTTTGAGGAGGGTGTTTTTAACGACCCGGACCGGTCGTTTCATGAGTTTCAGTCCCGTTTTCCATTCCTGCTTTTTTATGTGTTGTTCAGCTGTATTTCATCATATTGTGTTGGTTGTGTTGTGTTCGGAGTGGTCTTAGAGTGGAATGAGACACTTAGTCTCTAATTTAGGAGTTTAAGTTGGAAAAGTTCAACCGGTA
>NW_017685351.1:0-2010 GCF_001879085.1 Nicotiana attenuata | reverse complement strand
TATCAAAGGTTGGTGACCAAGATGTTTCAGGAACATCTAGGAAAAACTATGGAAGTTTACATAGATGATATGCTTGTCAAATCTCAACAATCAGGGGACCATATACCACATTTGTTTGATACATTTCAGATCTTACGAAAGTTCAATATGAAGCTAAATCTCGAGAAATGTGCATTTGGCGTCTCATCAGGAAGTGCAGAGACTAACAGGAAGCATTGCAGCCTTGGGGAGATTTATTTCTAAGTCTTCAGAAAAATGCTTTAAATTCTTTTCAGCTCTTAAAAAGCAAGATCAGTTCGAATGGTCTGAGGAGTGTCAACAAGCACTCAAAAACTTGATGACGTACCTATCAAATCCACCGTTGCTCGCAAAACCAAAAGATGGGGAAAGGTTGCTTATCTATTTAGCTGTTTCAGAAGTAGCGGTAAGTGCTGTTTTGGTTCGTGAAGACCAAGGTAAACAGTCTCCAATTTATTATGTTAGCAAATTATTATTAGATGCGGAAACACGGTATCCTCAACTAGAAAAACTTGCACTTGCATTAATCATGGCATCTAGAAAATTAAGGCCTTATTTTCAATGCCACCCTATCTCTATAGTGACTGCTTATCCCTTGCGTAATATATTACACAAACAGGAATTATCGGGTAGGTTAGCCAAGTGGGCCATAGAATTGAGTGAATATGACATCACATATCAACCTAGAACTGCAATAAAATCACAGGTGTTAGCATACTTTTTGGCCGATTTTAGTCAAGGGATGATACTAGAAGCAGAAAAAGAACTACAAGTGTTCAATGGATCTAATCTAGGAACCTGGACCTTATTTACTGATGGCTCATCGAATGTGAAAGGGGCAGGTCTAGGAATTGTTTTAATACCACCTACGGGTGAAACCATACGACAAGCTATAAAATGTCATCCTGTAACTAACAATGAGGCAGAGTATGAAGCCGTGATTGCAGGTTTAGCTGGCACGTGAACCTGGCATAGAACAAATTGTAATCAAAAGCGATTCGCAACTTGTAGTCAACCAGATGCTGGGGACTTATACAACTAGGGAGGCAAGAATGCAGCAATACTTGGAAAAAGCGCGAGATCTGGCTAGGCAGTTCCAAAATTGGAAGGTTTTGCAGATCCCACGGGAAGAGAATGTTGAGGCAGACGCCTTAGCTAATCTTGTATCTACGGCAGAAGTAACAAATAATGAAAACGCCTCTGTCATACATCTGTTTCATTCAGTGCTAGATCAAGATAGAAATAAGGTAAATTACAATAATTTAACTTGGGATTGGAGAAACGAGATTGTCACCTTTTTTGCAGTATGGAACCGTCCCTGAAGATAAGAAAAGGGCTCACGCGCTTCGCAAAAAAGCTGCTCGGTACTGTTTAAAGCAGGGCAATCTCTATCGAAAAATGTTTGGCGGTCCTTTAGCAAGATGCCTCGGACCTTCTCAACCAGACTATGTGATGAGAGAAATACACGAGGGACATTGTGGAAATCATGCGGGAGGAAGATCTTTAGTAAAAACCATGATTAGGGCAGGCTATTATTGGCCCAAAATGGAAGAAGAAGCGGAACATTTTGTGGCTAAATGTGACAAGTGCCAGAGATACGGTAACAATATGCATAGACCCGCGGAGTTGTTACACCCAGTCATTGCACCATGGCCCTTTATGAAGTGGGGAATGGATATCGTGGGACCACTACCACAAGCAAAAGGCAAGGTAAAATTTTTATTAGTACTCACTGATTACTTTACTAAGTGGGTGGAAGCAGGTGCTTTTAAACAGGTACGAGAAAAGGAGGTCAGAGATTTCATTTGGCAAAATATCATATGTCGGTTCGGCGTACCAAAAGAAATCGTATGTGTAACGGCCCGCAATTTATAGGCGCACAGATCACATAGTTTTTTCAAAGTTGGCAAATCAAAAGGATTACCTCAACGCCTTATCATCCGGTGGGTAATGGACAAGCTGAATCAACGAACAAAGTCATTATCAACAATT
>NW_017685350.1:5657-6881 GCF_001879085.1 Nicotiana attenuata | reverse complement strand
GACAAAAAGAAATGAATTCAAATGTGAAGCAAGCAAGGGTGCGGATTGCTTAAAATCTGATTGTATTCACAAGCTCCGCTGATCCTGTTTTGACCCAATGCTGCATGAAGAAGTAAGCACCTACAAATTGCGAGCATCAAGATTCAGATCGTAGTCCACAGCCAAATCAGCTAAGACTCAAGATCAAGTGTCAAGAAAATTATAGATAGAAATCTTGTAACTCATAGTTGATAGGCATAGCTAGCTTAGCTTTGATTTTCCTCTTGGTGTAATAAGGAGGTCAGCAAGCAGTAGCAACAGCAACAGCAATGAAATCACAGCTCCTGGTAGTCCCAGCTACCAGACCTTCCAAAACTACACTGACCTGATTCCTTTATAGCCAAGGATATGTAGGCAACCTTTGAAGCAGGGTTCGGTCAGACGGTTTTCAAAATGCTTCTCATGGAGTGCTGAGCAGGTAAAAATCCTTCATGGTGCTCATTTATCTTTGCCCGAAAACCCTTCATGTCTTCGAGCAAAGAGGGGCAGCTGTAAGCACGTGATTTTTGCCACGCTTAAACTACTTCTACAAAATTCCTTAGAATTAGGATTTTTCTTTATTATTTGAATTTTTAGGAATTAAATTGCATGATTCTGTGTCTCTTTTGCATTTTTGAGTGCATTTTACTTGATATAATTCCAAAAATACAAAATAGTACGCAAAAAAAAAATGGTTCTTTGCATTTTTCACTTTCAATTTTTAGACTTTGTCTTAAGTTTTCCTTTAAATTAGAAATTAGTTAATTTTTGAATTTTAATTAGTTAATTTTAGAGTCAATTTGGGTCTCTTTTTTTTACCTTACATTTAATAAAATCAGAAAATAGTACAAAAAAGGGGGTAAAAGAAAAGAGGAAAATAAAAGAAAATCTGAAATAAGAAAAAAGGGGATTAATTTGGGGCCCCAATCCGTTAAAATGGTCCAAAAAACCCCCAAACCCATTTCATTTACCCAGCCCAATAACCCCAGACCGGGTCCAATCTTCAGCCCCTAGGATCCCTCAAAACGACGTAGTATCATGCCAATACTACGTCGTTTTGATATCTCTAAGTCAAAAAACAATCCTGGCCATCTATCTTCTCCAATCTAACGGTCCATAATTGATTTGGACTTTACATAAAATTGTCTGAAAACATAGAAACCCTAAAAACATTTTCTATCTTCCTCGTACTCATCTTCCTCCGCC
>NW_017685350.1:0-1994 GCF_001879085.1 Nicotiana attenuata | reverse complement strand
CCCGGAACCGTACGAGGAATACGTAACGGTCGAAACCCTACCACTACGGGTCCGTAAACCCAACCCTTTTACGTCAAAAACTAAAGCCAAAAACTAAGTCAAAAGTTTTAATTTTTGTCAAAATAAGTCGGGTGATGCCATTCTGTTTTAAAACAAGCCGAATGTCCCCAAAAGGGCGCCGAAAGGCCGTTTTTGCAAGAATAGCCACCTTGAGTCATTTTCAATGGTTAGCGGGCACACCCTTAAAATCTTCCTCCCAGAAGTGCTGAAAGGCCGTATCTGCAAAACCGAGTCTTTGTTTGCATAAATAAAATTTTTGAAAAATAGCCACTTTTCTTTACAAGTCAAAATAAATCATGAAAATACTCCTTAGATGTCTTTCTTTGATAAATAAATAAATAAAATAAATAATTTCGAAAATTGAGTCCGAAAAATATTTTTGCTCCAAAATTCAAATAAAAATTCAAACAAAAGTATTTCTTTCTTTCAAAATATCAAAAGAAAAATCAAAATCAAAAATCAAAAATAAATGTTCCCCATTTTTTCTTTTAAAGCATTTCTTTCAAAATTCCGAAAAAGAGTTAGTTTACTTACCCTATTTGCAAGAACTACGCTTGGTCTGATTCATGCGGGGTCATGATACGTAGGCAATCTCCATAGGATTCGACCGTAACCCTAAGGAAAAAGAGAGAAAAAAGAGAAGAAAAATACGAGGGAAGGAAATAAAAGAAAAACAAGAGAGAAAGAAACACAGAAAGAGAAAATAAGGAATCGAGAGAAAAACCATGGCAAAAGAAAAAGGAAAAGCAGAAAATGAAAAATAGAGGGAAAAGAAAAATGAGAGAAAAATAGAAAGAGAAAGGAAAGCAAGAAAAATAAAGAGTAGAAATCAAAAGAAGAGAAAATAGAAAAAGAAAAGTCGGGATGATGCATGCAACCGGTGCAAACATGTAGACATCCATTTAACTGTATATGTGCATCACACCCCAATGTACGATTACCTATCTGTTACCTGTCTCAAACTAACCGTGTGTTGCTGTCGATTCCAGCTTAGCCTTTAGAAACGGTGGTTGGTTGTGGTAAGCTGGCATCGCATCAATACTTTACCAGATCGAAAGGAAGTATGGAAATGTCTATAGAAATGACTTTGCCCGCAGTTCCCATCTCTGAGGACAGCCCCATCTCGGGGATCCCGGCATCTGAGTCTGTCACAGCTGAAGAGAACCGGATACTACGTCTCCGACTCATGGAGATGTGGGATGCCTGGACCAATGGAAGAGAGCCTCCAAGCGCCATCCCTGGATTTCCTGAACTATTCCCTAGATCTGGGGGTACCTCCAATATCCCCATCAGCCACCCTCATACTCCTTTGGGACAGCCTACCATGACCGCTCACTTCGTCGGAACACCTTCTGAGGTCCGCCCCCAGGTGTTCCCAGCAGGAGCAGCTCCTAACATCTTCACTGCTCCACCATGCTCTGCTACAACACAACCCTCACTGCCAAGGCCCGTCTTCAATCCCTCAGCTTTCACCTTCCAAAACCCTGTCTTTTCAGTGGATCCTCCTCAATATCCCACATATAATTACTCTCAGCCACCACCATTTGAGCTTACACCGGGGCAGGATAAAACTCCCAAAGCTCCTGAACAAGATGAGATGGCGAAAAGAATGAGAAGCCTTGAGCAGAGCTTGAAGAATATGCAAGGCTTAAGCGTGCAGAAAAGTGTTTCTTATACTGATTTGTGCATGTTCCCTCACGTGCACCTGCCCATGGGATTTAAAATGCCAAAGCTCGAAAAGTATGACGGGCATGGCGATCCTATTGCCCACCTCAAAAAATATTGCAACCAGCTGCGCGAGGCCGACGGAAAAGAAGAGTTGTTGATGGCTTACTTTGGAGAAAGCTTAGTAGGCATTGCCTCAGAATGGTATATGGACCAGGATGTCTCACGATGGCACATTTTGGACGATCTTGCTAGAGATTTTGTAAAGG
>NW_017685349.1:0-6882 GCF_001879085.1 Nicotiana attenuata | reverse complement strand
ACAACAGAGTTCAAGATCAGGCTAGAGTTATCCAGGAATCCATTGATGCGCTGAGTAGAGTACTTTCTGAGGTTATATGCTAAGGGACACGAAAGTTACAACTAACAATGCTGACATGGTTAATCACTGTGACGACGTCAATTATTACACAAATGAGGCATAGAGGTAAGTAGTACATTGGCAATAGGATTCATTAAGGAGGAATATTCAAGTACGTGAACCACTCGTCTTCTAGAGTGTAGGGAAAATCCGTTTATCAAGAATAAGAATACTCTGGCACCTTGAATGCGATATGGGTTTCAAAATACATGAAGTTGGATTACACTCTTAACATTACTTGACACACGTAATCTATGCCACAAGCCCATGAGGATGAAATGAAGTTGAACACTTATGAGATTATCATATTTCAAACGGCTTAACCCTTCCTGATAGTTGATCCTATATAATAGAACTAAAGATACGACAACTTGTCTTCCAAATCAATATGCTCATGATATGTGCAAAAATCTAAAGGCATCTAATCTCAACCTTTCACGAGCGAAACCACATAGCTAGGACATCCTACCATAGGGGTGAAATCATGTATTGGTTAGAGGAGTTCCAATGGTTGACGTAATGCTCCAGGAAGAAAGACAATTAACACTCATATCCTCCTTAAAGAGGTGNTCTTCATCTGCACGCGGTTCTTCGGTTCCTTCTCCTAGTTCTGGTCCCTCTTCTAGAACTAGAGGTTCTATTTCGCAAAGATCCTCTTCCAGGGGTAAGGATTCTTCTGAACCTCTTCGTGAACCTTTAATAGAAGAGATAGTTCCAGCGGAACTATCTTTTTATAATGATAGAGTGTCTCTTAGGAATCAAGTAGCTTTCTTAGATCGAGCTGATATTTACCCCACTCAAATTATTGAAGGTTTGATTCCTTTAATTCGTAGTGACTGCCATTGGAGTCAGGACTTTCCTATCATTATTCCTAATCCGAATCAAAGAATTACCTCTTACTTGATTGGATTTTCCTTCGTCTACACGTATCCTTTCACATTAGGATTTAAACCTGCTATTGACCCCGTTATTCTTGAGTTTTGTCGCTTCTTTGACGTTTGCTTAGGTCAAATTGGTCCAATAATATGGAGGGCCGTTGCCTGTTTGAGGCATTTGAGCAACTTAGCCAAGGTGCCTTTTACTTTCCCCCATCTGATTCACCTTTACTCCCCTAGGCTTTTCCGTAGTGGTGTTTTTACACTAGTAGCTAGAAGCAAAAGAGTTTTAGTTAGCCCAGAAGATGACAAAGATCGTGGCTGGTACGCCAGATTTGTTGCTTCCCCACTGTTGGTTTAGTGGGTGAAGAAAACGTTCCCTTCCCTGAGAAGTGAAATTTTGCACGTGAGTCTTTTAACTCTCTCGTATCTTTTTCTTCAATTTGTTGATTTTTCTAACTTTATATTTTCTTTTTCCAGCGATCATGGGAATTGTGGACGATCTTTTCAATTTCCGTGATTGGGTAGAAAAGTTGTTGAAAATTGCACCAATGGATGGTAGATCTTGGAAGACACTTTCCCATTGATTTGGTTGGAAGGTGAAAACTCATGGTAAGAGTTTTTTTTTATTTTACATATATTTTTTTTTAATTTTTGAACTTACTTCAATCCTTCTTTTTATCAGGATTTGCTGTTCGAGGAGTTACTGCTGAGGGGGTCGCGACTTCTCGTATCTCTTTGGAAAGGGCCCAAGAAATAGTCTCGGGTTCTTCATCAAAAAGAAAAGCCGTTGCTAGCCAGGATTCTGGAGAAGAGGAAGACGGGAGTGCCTTGGTAACAAGGCCACGGGCCCGAAGACGCATTATTTCTGATGACGAAGCAGAAGCATCCCCCCTCAGTTCTTCTCCTCTTATTGAACCTATTAAGTCCCCAGTTGTAGTTCTTGATTGTCACGCCCCGAAACCGAGGGATATGACCGGTGCTCGACCGGGTAGCCCCAGTCAAGCGGACCTGGGTGCCTTTCCTATCCCACGTGTTGCCCATGTTTTCATTACTCATTAATCAAAAGAAATAGCCATTATAATCAAAATACCTTTTTACGAAATATACAGTAACAAACATGGTTACTTAGCGTGGTTTACAACTTACATCGCCCAACATACAAAATACATATTACATAAGTTCGTAACCCACATTTACTATCTACGGAGCCTCTAAGGATACAAAAGGATAATACAATACTTGCCGGTAACAAGGCTCCGGCTATACCTTACACAAATATTAAAACATGACTCCGAAATAAAAGCGGCATGAGCCACGCAGGGCCCCGAGAGGAAAGGGGCTCACCAATTCAGCTGACGAGAAGTAAAGGGGAGCTACGGTCGGTGGACTGGAGTACCTGCTATGGATCCACCTACAATCATAACACGAATGTAGCGCCCCCGGAAAAAAAGGGACGTCAGTACATTTGAATTGTACTGGTATGTATGAACAAACTTTGCCCTAAGCAAACTCAAACCGTACACAAGTAACAAGTAGTAATGGAATCAACAATTAAATACACATGAAAGGAAACAATCAAGCCAAACAATTTTACAATCTCTCCATTTCCCCTTCAACATTTTTCACATCAATGATTTCACAACTTTCTCATATTTTCATTTCAATAGTGATTTCGATCACTTTCCACCCTTATTACCTCGGCCACCCTTATCACCACAACCCACACCTTATTACTTCGTGTTGCGGCGTGCAACCTGATCCCACCGAACAATCACATTTCACAAACAACACAACAACAACAACAATTCACAAAGAACAACAACAACAATTCTCAAGGAATAACAACAACAATTCACAAAGAACAACAACAACAATTCTCAAGGAATAACAACAACAATTCACAAAGAATTTCCATATCCATCAATACCATTTCCATCATATTCAACAACTCATATGCATTTTATGTCACAACAATAATTGCCCACGACAAGCCATATATGTTATTACCACAGTTGTTCCAATTGCATCATTTACGATTTCCTTCCATCATTTGTTTCTCAGCTCTTACCACATAACACTTTCACAATCACGCATTTAGTTTATTGCCAATTACTTACACCACTATATCGGGAGACTTAACCACGAACACTCAAATCATACCAATCACTAGAATTTCACACATAATCCACGTAGATATCACATACCAAATATTCGTACACCAAACAAGGTGATTTTACAAAGGTCAAAGTTAGCCATACATACCTGGAGCCGAATTTCCTTTTTAACTCCTATTTTCAATTCACCAAGTAGTCTAGCAACGTGAATCTAGTGCACAAGTTAACACATATGACTTAGAATTGAAGTTCACAATTGCTACTGAAACTTATTTAGGCTATCAACCCCTCTTGTACACTCCTTTACTCCTACCCAATTCCTCTTACTAGATTTTAGGTTTTAAAAAGGCATGCATGTATGTTTTCAACCATTATTTTCAAGAAACAATGCATGAGACTCCCCCCTAGTTTAAACCTGAAAATCAATGAAAAAGGGTTAGGGATTTTACCCTGCAAGAATGGGGATGAAGATAATCACTTTGAAATTCCTCGGCCCGGATAGTTTTGAAGAATTAAATTTGATGAAGATGACTTTCTCTCTCAAGAACCCTCTCTTCCTCTCTCTTATTTTGTTCAGAAAACTCGTTAAAATGAGGGGTTGGGGTGTTTTATTAAAAAGGGGGTCGGGTTTAAAATTTAGAAAAATAGGTACCCGAGTCAGATATGCGGTCGCACTTTGCGACCGCAGAGATGAAATGCGGTCCGCAGAATGGACCGCAAAAGTGCTCCAAAAATCCAATCCTACTGTTTGGGTTTGTGACGGAAATGCGGTCCGCATACTCAATTTGCGATCGCATAATGCACCGCATTTTTTACCTCGAATTTGACTGACACATTGACTCACTTTGCGATAGAAATGCGGTCCGCATATCAGTTATGCAGTCGCATAATGGACCGCATTTTCACCTTAGTTTTAACCAAACCACTGACTCATTATGCGGCAGAAATGCGGTCCGCATACTTGATTTGCGACCGCATTCTGGACCGCAAAACAGCACTTTTCTGGAAAAACTTGGTTCTTTGATTTTTAAATACTTAGATCGGCATAATGGGTTCCCCAACACATATTCGAAACTTGACCCTACGAGTTACTAGGTTTTGTGCACAAATTTTTTACGGGGCCTTACATCCTCCCCCACTTAAAATCATTCGTCCTCGAATGAGGATTTTGAAAAAAAATCAGTTGGTTTTGAAAACATTATATGCAGACTCCGAGTTTCACTAACTCCCATAGTTTAGAAAATTTTTGCTAGAGTTTCCTTTGTAATTTGGACATATCTACCTGTCACAGAGCCCCCGAAACATATTTCCAAGCACCATTACACAACTCCTATTATCCCTACAACTAGTATACAATTCATTTCCTCAACACTTGCACATATTCAATCACTTGACACATTTTTGCACATAGTTTGGTCACTTCAATGAGTCCCATGCTGTTCAACCAATACACTATACGCATTTCATTTAATCATTCACTTATCACAAGAGTTCTTACAAAACTTTCATTTACCAAAAAGGGTTTGCACATGACTCAAATAATCATAACAATTCTTGCACAACTTGAGAAGTTACAATAGTAAAGCATTTAGGGGAGATATGGGGTGTCTTTGCACCAAATGTTCGCACGATCACTACTAGACTTGTTCAAACAGATGGGGATATTTTTCTTTCACTTCATCTTCCGCTTCCCATGTGGCTTCCTCAACTCGATAAAGCACCACAATATTTATATATCAATGACAAGAACCTCAACATTACAAACACTACTTTATCACAATGATACCTGGGCATGGACTACACATTTTTAAATCATATCACCTAGAAGGTACCTTTCAAATCAAAACCAACGGCTATGCAATCAAGAGAAAATATTTTATTTCCACAACACTGTCGGCCTTCAATTGCCTCTTATATCTACAGACTTCGCCAGAACACATCCACCGGAGCAATTTCGACCCCTAAACTTACTTAACAAGGATAACAAGTAGATATTTCGCATAAGCTAACTATCCACTAACTTCACTTTCAATAATTTCAACCGGAATGATACACAATTGATATTCACCTACTTTCTTAGACATAGACATGTGAATCCACAAAATATACGGCGAACAACTATGGGGACACTTCATACTCCTAGTGCGGCCTAATGTGAAATACACTTATGCAACCTTTATTATCAACTCACATGACATCTTCAGGGAAAAATATTGAGAATAGCCTGCTCACCCTCCAAACTCTAAAATCTCTAGGCGAACACTCACACTAAACCCCTGATGACCTTCAACAATTACTCTAAGATGTTCTACCATACACTGACCATAAAATTACCTATCAAATATACATGTGATCACACTGTGAAGCTTCATCTTTGACTCGTCTGAACTTACAATACCCAATGGATCTAATATAATGAGGAACAACAGAGTTCAAGATCAGGCTGGAGTTATTCAGGAATCCATTAATGCGCTGAGTAGAGTACTTTCTGAGGTTATATTCTAAGGGACACGAAAGTTACAACTAACAGTGCTGACATGGTTAATCACTGTGACGATGTCAATTATTACACAAATGAGGCATAGGGGTAAGTAGTACATTGGCAATAGGAATAATTAAGGAGGAATATTCAAGTACATGACCCAGTCATTTCCTAGAGTGAAGGGAAAATCAATTCATGCTCTGGTACCTTGAATGCGATATGGGATTAAAAATACATGAAGTGGAATTACACTCCTGACGTTAGCTGACACAAGGAATCTATGTCGTAAGCACATGAGAATGAAAATGAAGTTAAAACACTTATGAGATTATCATAACTCAAACAGCTTAACCCTCCCTGTCAATTGACCCTATATGAGAGAACTAAAGGTATGACAACTTGTCTTCCAAATCAATATGCTCATGATATGTGCAAAAATTCGAAGGCATCTAATCTCACCCCTTTCACGAGTAAAGCCACATAGCTTGGACATCTAAATGTTGGGATGAAATCAAGTACTGGTTAGAGGCATTCTAATGGTTAACATGATGCTCCAGGGAGAAAGAAATATCACTCTTATCCACCAAAGGAGGTGGAATACCAAGGGTAGCAAAACTCCCCTCACATGACAATGATATAGTCAATTATTCTAGAAGCCGAGTGAGAAGAAAGCCACGTAACCCATCCAATCCGACCCATTTAAGACTTTGGAAAAAAAAAGGGGGACGCACTTTGGTTTGAAACCATGGCAATATAAGCTTGAACTTAGGGGAAATAATTACTTTTGGAACCCACAAGACAAGCCCACGTAGCCCTAGAAGATCGATAACAATGGCGAGAAAGTATTTTAAAACCATTACAAGTTGGTATAAAACAAGACCTCAAAGTGCCCACATGGATAAGTTCGAAATAGTGCGACGTCTCAATGCATTTATCGAGGAGAAGCAACCTGGGTTATCTAGTCACATGGATAAGCAGAGCAGGTAAATGGTTGTTAGAAGAACATCTACAAAGAATACCAGCAATATTTATTTATTCTAACAAAAGGAATATGTCCCCTTCCTTAATGCTACATGACTTCCTCTTTGATGCCATGAAACGTAAATGAATTTTTACAATGAGAGTTATCAGATGAAATAGATAGTAGTGTACCAAAACTAATGAGCACCATTTGGAACCAACAAGCTTAAACTAAGTCGAAGATATTAGAAGTCCATAGTAAAGGGGGATTTACCTACTTTCAGTGTCCTTTTAGAAAAGGGTACTTGTAGAGTATAAAAAATGAGGTGAATTTAATCGAATCGTATAG